>NW_005054322.1:4943425-4944262 GCF_000277835.1 Geospiza fortis
AAGCAGGGTGTGGTCTCTGCGGTCAAGGAGCTCCAAGAGGCTCTGCAGTTAATGCTGCCAGAGGACACGTGGAGATAGGAAAGGAAAGCACAGTGACAGCACTCTGAAGGCCTTGTGTCATAAAGCAGAGCAGAAGTGCCACCAAGATGAGTTTTAGGCCTTGTCACACTTAGCAAAAATGTAAAAACTGATTTAGTAAAATTCTTTTATGTAGCTCTTTCTCAGCAGTTATGTTAATCTTGCAAAAAAGCCCTACAGAGGTAAGCATTCCCACTATCTACTGCTAGAATAAAGTCACTTAAAATTTTTGTTTCCAGACTTATGAAGGACAAGTTTTATGCCAACAACTAAATTGTGAAATACTCTGAAGATTTAGGAAACTCTAACAGGAACAAACACTGTACATTTTGTCCATTTTTAGGACAAAATGTTTTTCCTGGAATAAAGCGATTTCCTGGAATAAAGTCTCTGTTTTATACTGATACAGCCATTTGATTGTTTCTGTGTGATGAGGAACTTGCATGTCTGAATCAGGAGTGCAGATGTCTGGGTGAAGTTGCTGAAAGCCATCAATATCTGTGTAAAAACCCATGGATTGGAAAAGTAAGCAATTGATTGATAACATTTGTTGAACTAGTGTTTTGCCTATGACCCTGACAATATGTGGCATAAATTATGCTGAAGACTAATGTATCCTGCAAGACAGCTGCATTTTTTAGTGCTTCTTGGATACTGCATGTTCAGCTTGCCTGACTGGTCTGTGTCATGCCCTTTCCAGAAGCTGAGTCTCCCAAATTAGGGACAAAACCTGGTCACTGAAGTTCAGTAATTTCCTGC
>NW_005054322.1:4944272-4945451 GCF_000277835.1 Geospiza fortis
CCTGCTGAGCTGGGATATAAGAACCAATCCGATGCATTCTAATCTTCTCCTGACCATTTTTTTTCTAAACTTGTTGTTTTCTCATGCTATTTAATAGATATGATGCTTTACATCCCTGTGCCAGTACATCTTGCAAATGAGCACATGCAGTCCGTGGCTTAGTGCTGCACAGGAGAAGTAGCTGGCTCACCTATTCAGTGTTCCCTCATTCAGCTCCAAAAAGAAGCTCTAGAGAGATTAGCCCTCTGGACCTGACATGCAAGTTAGGCTCGAAAAGTGGGAACAAACCTTCCTCTTTGTTGTGATGGATAGACAGGAGAGCTCAGTGCATCCGGACCCACCACAGCCTCCATCAGCCAGCCAGCCAGCCAGCACTCAGCTCTAGGCCTTGCAGGTGTCTGTTGCAGGGTATCTGTGCAATGTTAACTTCACAGTTTATTACCTTGGAAATAAGTTGTTCATCCTGATAAATTCCATATTATCCATAGTTTTATTGTTTATGTTGGTGTATAACACTCTCCACAGCAATTCCGGAAGAAAAACTGTGGTGAAATAGCAAATGAAAATGTGGGAAACTCACTTTTATTGATGTGTACAGGAAATGGGTGAAGTCAACATTGTACAAATAATGAGTGGATGAACTGTACTTACCTCCATCTATGCTGCACTACTGAGCAGAGTGTTACTGTGTGGGCAGAAGTGATGAAAGGCCTGGATCTCGTGAGGGAATGAAGTAAAGAGTGCAGAAATCTGGGGGCCAAGCCCTGCTTTCCTCTGCTCTAGCACCAGAGCACCTTTTCATAGCTCAGGCAGCAGTGAGAACAGGATCTGTTGCAGAGTTTGATCTCACACCCTCTGCCCAGGGGAGAAGTGTGTGCACTGGAGTGTGTTGTTTTGCTGGGGACGAGGGTGGCTGTTGATGGTAGATGCGCCAAGTGTGATCATATTAGAGAGAGAAAAAGCCAAGACATGGGATGTATTCATGCAGATGGAGGTGGTGTGAACAGTGATGGTGCCCAGACCCTAGGAAAGCCCTGACACAGCTGTGGGAAATTTCAGGATCTGTCATAGACAAACTTCATCTTCTCCACTACTGTACCCTGTGAAGATGCTGAGGCCACAGCTGGCCTGTGGGACAGCTGTCCTGGCTGCAGCATGGTGCTACTCACACCACTCAGC
>NW_005054322.1:4945496-4947166 GCF_000277835.1 Geospiza fortis
CCTTAAGTGATCCAGGTCACAGGCTGTGGATATTCCAGACCTGCATGAAAAATGGCAAACTCCACCAGAGCCTCTCTGGCTTATCTGTGTGCAACCTCTCTCCTCACAGACCCTCAATGGTATACCTTTTTTCCCCCTCACAAAAGGGTGTAATAAAACAATTCTGAGGGCTCAGATGACTTAAAGTGCACTTTTTTTTTTAAAGTTTTCTGTTGTAATCAGCAGAGAATTTTGCTGTGTAACCATGTCATACGACAGAGCGGCTGGGCATTTGGTTGTCATATGGCTGAGTTGTATAATCATAGAATATGTTACAGTTTGATGGATGAAGTCATTAAGAGCACAGTAATTACTACCAGCCTGCTACTTTGAACTGCTATGTGGTGTCACATATTCCTTGCAGTGAATTACATCTGTGCACACACACAGAATACAGCTTTCTAACCATCTGATGCCTCAGGCTTACGTATTGTTACTCTGTATCCATCCAGAACATTTTTCATTCAGTTTCAAAAATATACGCACAGCAAACCAGACAGCAGTCTGTAGCTTCCTACCTCCTAGAAATGGCACTTAAAAAAAAAAAAAAAGGAAAACTCCTAAAGGAGAGTTTAGATGTTTGACGTGGCATCTGCCACAGGCTTGGCACAGGAAATGAAATCTTGCAGTGGAAAGGTGAAACTTTCTGCTGCCATGTGTAGGACCTCGAGCCAGGAGTAATCCTGGTGTTCAGCATTTTGTCTTGGCAGGGTGCGTGTGCAGTCTCTGAGGAGCAGTGAGTGGTGTGCAGCCTTTTACCCTGGAGCTGAGCGGCACACTGGGATTTCAGGGATGATCTAGATGGAAATCCCAAATGGATGACAAAGGTTTTCGCTGGGAGAGCAGGATGCTTGCAGGAGTACAGAGAGGATGGGACGAGCAGCCCTGCAGCAGGGACAAGTCTGATGGCTCATCATGCAAGTTGCTTGCTGGTGGCCACATCTTCATTGTGTGAGGCAGCACACTTCACTGCAGCCTCCTCACTTAGCATCCACTTCCTGCCCATTTTCCTCTCTAAGCCCCTGCAGCTGACCTGGGGTGATCTCTCTGTGAGCTGATATGTTTCTCTCCTATCCTCTGTCCCACCACCAATGACCTCAAATAAGGTCACTGTGGTGGGACCAACTCAAACATTTCACTGTATCACACAGGGGACACATGTCCTTACATGGGACTGCATCATCTTCCCCCTAGAGGACCTCACTAGGTGTGAAAAATCAAAATGTGACTATTTTCAGCTGCAAATGATAGCTCTGGTTTGTGGCACAGCATGTTGGTGCCTCCTGGGAATTACAGTGTGGTTAAAGACATACTGCTGAAGCTATGATGTCTCACTTTTCCATTAGAGTCAGACAACCCTGCCATGCCACAGATCCCAGGGTGCCTTGGTGTCTCCCTACATTAAAAGTCACCTTACACTGGGGAAGAGGTGGCTTGAAATAGGTTAGCCCAACTCAGAGAGGATAATATTCAAAGTATACTGAATTTGAGCTGGATTTGGACCAAACCCACTAAAATGCTGTGAAAATGCTATGGGTTTAAGGACTTTTTTTTTTTTCAGATGAAAAGTTGAAATTTAGTCTGGGAAACAATCACTTTTAGAGGAAAAATAGAACTGAACAACCACAACT
>NW_005054322.1:4947193-4955669 GCF_000277835.1 Geospiza fortis
CTGCTGAAAAACTATCCGACAAGAATTGCACTTAATCCTGAAAATAAGAAGTCCTCTTTGCTGACAAAAAAAGAAAAAAAAAAAGGACATGTGAAAGGAAAAAAAGTGCTTACACAAATACCCTTGGGAGTATTGAGTATATAAGGGTTGCATCAATCTCAGATTTCCATTCTCTGACCCATCTTTGCAAGGGCCAGAGCTGCTGCCTACTTTAGAAATTGTTACTACTGCTTGCATCAGTTTTGGAGCTCATTTGTGGGGGTGGCAGGAGAAGAATTGGCCTTTGCAAAGTGACATTCGTTTTGTCTGTCACCCCTTTTCTCAGCTTGATGAGCTATTTCTTCAGCTTTTTTATTCCTTCTGAATGTGGCATTGCTCTGTAGACTGTGCTGAACTGTGTTGTGCCCTGGAGTCTGATCCGCCCTGGGCTCATTTTGTTGTCATCTGCCAAACTCTCTGGTTGCTAGCTGCCACAGGAAGCTTGAGGAGGATAAACGACTTGCTTATACCCACCGTTCCCATGGACACAAACAGGCATAGACAAAATGTTTCCCCTTTTCATCCTTTTCATGCTTCCTTGCCAAATGTGCTGGGATGTGAGATTAAGTCTGCCCACCTTGCTCTCACCTCCAGCACTGCTGCTGAGTTGGAGAAGACCCTCT
The DNA here is from genome assembly GCF_000277835.1 of Geospiza fortis. Lineage (NCBI taxonomy): Eukaryota > Metazoa > Chordata > Aves > Passeriformes > Thraupidae > Geospiza > Geospiza fortis. The sequence continues at coordinate 4,947,856 of NW_005054322.1, forward strand.
ATAGAGGTGCCTATCCAAGCTGAGCGGTAGGCAAATGAGGATTTTTGAAATGGACTTTTGAATTCTGATTCAGTTCTGTGGGTTGGGGGATAAGGCAGCATGAGGAGTGTGTTTTGAAACATGACTTGAGATCATAAAGAAGTGTCTTTACATGAGAGACAGGCTCATGTCAGTGGGATTCCATGCACAGAATGAGTGCTTTGGGGTGGTGCTCTCCTGTGAAGATGTGGGCTTCACCCTTGGTCAAATGGAAAGTCCAAATCTGAGGTCCCTTTGCAGTCAGTGGAGGGAAACTGGCTCTTCTGGATAAGCATATCTCACCCTGCAGTAGCTTTCTAAGGTGGTATTTTAATAGTATTTCAGTGCCTTGTCTTGAGAAAAAAGTATGTTTTCCTTTGAAGCAGCTGACCTTCCCACTGGCAAATGACTGCTGTCATCCATGTCTGGAGTCCCTATCACCACCAGGCTGGAGGATTGGCATGCTGGAACTAATTAACTAAGGTACCTGATTGAAAATAGGTATAACCCACATGGTTTCATCTTGGTGCAGGTTAAGGAGTGACAACCAATTCCCCTTTTCCAAAGAAACTGACTACATCACCCATTTCAAAAGTTCCTGCTTTGTTTTATGTGAGCATTTCCAATGTCCTGATGGGCACTGGGCGCTGAACACCAGGTAGCTGGTGGGGCTGTATCTGCAGAGAGCTAGAACCTTTCACACACTCATGTCCCAGTGTTGTGCAGCAGAACAGTGAGCTGCTTTGGAGCTGTTGTTTTAAAGATTAGTTGGAAGAGGAAAGATTCTAATTTTCTTTCTGCAATACAGTTGGTGCCCATTAAATTCTGTCCCAGCCTATGCATTACATTATACTGAAAGAGAGAGGAGTTACACAAAAAGTTTTCTCTTTGTCTACCTGGACAATCACTTTGCACATCACTGGAGTGGCCTTATCAAGACTGGAAAGAAGTCAGGAGAGTGTGCATGACTTTCTTGATCCAGAATCAGCACCTTGGTCTACTCAATACCCCTCCTCAAAGTGGAGCAGTGCCCAGGTTTGAGTGGTGTTCTCTTCATCCGTACTGAATGCCATGGCAGGTGTGTCTGTGGATGGGTTAAGCAGGCCTGTGGCTGGCTGGGAAAAGGCAGAGCCGCCTCTGGGCTGACTCTGGCTCCTTTTGTGCTTGTCAGAGGTCCCTGAGCCTGCATCTGTTTCCCACACCTGACCCCCCAAAGGGACCCTCTTCGCAGAGCTTCTGGCCGTACGCATGTCTCTGCTGAATCTGTTATCAGACACAACTTTATGGCTGCAACTTACAGAGCTTGTGGCTTAAGCCATATGGTCATTCTTTTATGTAGTATTTCTGCTTGCTTATTTTTCATTTTCCCACACCCACTCCATTTATTGTTGGCTGCTTTCCCAGCACCTTTCCTCCAGAGAGGGAGTTACATAAATAGATCTCTGTAGGCTTTTGAAGGCAGATGCTGATGGATAGATCTTCCCAGATAGACTGCAGAGCAGTGTGAAATGCACATCACCTACGTACCTACAGCCATGGGAGTCACAAACCACGGTCTCCTGTGGCTGAGGAGCTTGTTCAAGGCGACAGTGCCACCATGTTGACAGTGCCAAGACAGGGCCGGTGACAAACTCTGGGTTTCAGCTGCTGCATCTTATTAAATGGTGTCCTGCTTTGAGTGATTAGTCTGTCTGCAATCACTGGGAATGAATGTAGGGCTCAGGGGGAATTAGAAATAATTGAGGAAATTAAAATCAGCATAATGTTTGCATTTTCTTCTTCATATGCCTTTTATAATGATTTAATATTTATGTACCCACTATCTGGAAACATGTGGTTGATTTGTTTTCTTCACTTAATTTGCTACTGAAACGTTTAATTACATTTAAGACTAAACATACAAATATATTTGCTTTGCATGGTTAATTAAAACTTAGTAGTTGCTCTGCAGCAGTGTTGATTGATTGACTGTCTTGATTCCCCACACACCCAGGACTCCCCTTGGTTTTAATACAGCCCGTGGCAGGAATGGTTACTGTGCCACCCCATAGGGTTAGTACTTGGTTTTAGTGAGGCTTCTTCATAATTAAATGTGTTTTAATCATAGCTAATAAAACTAAAATCAAGGTAAGGGTCCCTCTAGAGGAAAAATGGGAAAACATAACTCTCTAGCTGAATTACTGGGGAAACAGGCATGTTACCTGAAAAGGGGGAGGGTGATGATAATAATTTGAGGTTTGTGCATAATTTATGTGTCTTGCCGGGGCAGGTAGCAGGAGGAAGTACCCTGAAGATAGGTCAGCTGCCCCAGCAGCTGGAGTCCTGAGCCATGGGTGCCATGTCTCTGCCCAAGGAGGGCCAGATGACTCAGGGAGAGGTTTGGGGGACTTGCTGCCACCACGTAGTTCTGTGTCAAGAAGGGAGGATCTTGTGCTGGGCAGTGTGAGAGGTGGGTGCAGCAGCAAAGGTATTTATTTGGCTTGGAAATGTGTAAATAGGCAAGATAAGCTGATACAGCTGGATTTGGATCCCACACCCTGAAGGTCCTTCATGAAGCATCTCACATCTCCAGCTATTCCATCCAGTCATCAGTAGGGCAACCCTACACCAGCAGCCCCTGTGTCCACACAGAAACCATCACTGAGCTGCTCTGCTTCCCAGGCAGGGACTGCTTGGTGCCAAGCCTGTATGAGTACAGCCAAGGGCAGCTAACAGCAAGAAATGGCCCTTAATCAGATCCCAGATGTGGATATTTCCAAACTGGAAGAGTTCTGTGTCTGGCTTGAACTTTCCAGCTCATTCTGCTTCCTGCAAAAACAGGGCACTGGTTTCCCCAGATCTACTGTAGAGAGTGAACTTACACAGTGTGGGGGAAAGAGCCATGAGCACCTGGACTGCAACCGACACCCCAGAGCCCCCCAAAAGCCATGAGGAACTTGCACAAAAGAGCCAATGTCTCTGAAGAGTGGAGCAAGCTGTCCCGAGCTAGGCCAAAGCACGGTACCTCCTGCCTGGTTCCCTTCCCTCTAGATCTAGGAACAAATTGTTGGTGTTTTTGTGCTGCAGTCAATGGATCATTAACACCACCCACAATGGGAACAGGGCTGAGGGTTTGGTGTAGCAGCATGAGAGGGACATACAGGCTTTGGACTGTGGCCATGAAGTGCCCCAGTGCACCTGGAAAACATGGGGAAAAGTCAAACTGTCTGTGTGAGAGGTCCTTGCTGAGGGATTGGGATATTCCACCAATTTGGGAAGTGAAGCGCCTCTGCATGCTTCAGCGTAGGTGCCTAAGTGCACAAGAAGCCCGCCTGGCTGTGCATCCTTCCTGCCTGTCTTCATGGCGCGCTCTGGAGACGTGCCACATTCATTTTCATTTGCTTTTGGCCAAGGGAATGGCTCCGTGTGCAAAGAGGAAAGTTCCCCAGGGAACCCACTGCATAAACCACTGTCTGGGAGATAAGACTGGACCTCAAAGAAGAAATTGATCTCCTCTCAGACCATATTATGTCTACATGTCTGAGAGGAGACAAGCGTCAAGACCAGGAAAAGCTGCGCGCAGGAGGTTTTCATCAGGCAGAGAATTCCGTGGGCAGATAGAGCAAGTTGGCTAACAAGATAAAGGCACAAGAGCATGAGGAGCTGGAGAAACACACTAAGGGAGGATGGGCGGCATGGAGCTCGATCTGGGTGCTGAGACAGAGGGGATTTCTGGCTCTGTGCTGCTAGACATCCCAAGAGAAAACTCCCAGAGAACACTCACTTTGCAGAAAAGAAAGTGGATTAGGTGCTGGCATGCCACACACAAAAATGTATTACTCTCCAGGAAAATGTTTTCCCCAGGGGACTGTCTAGAACTTTAATGAGGCCTCTCCTGTGCACATATTTTTTTTAAAAAACCCCTGAAATTACGTTGACTGGTCATGGACATCTTTGAAGTCTGTTCATCTTGTATGTGGAAGTGTTACACTTTCAATGTAGCAAAGGGAAATCTTGTGTACTACTGGCCTGTAAGTAGTTAATGCTCAAGAAAATGTTGTTGTAACTTACTGAATTCTCTCTCTTTATGGTTCATCCTTCCAACACTTTCTGTGTGTAAAAATTCCTCTGCTTAATCCATTGTGTAATCACATCTTCTCTTTCTCAAGACCACTCTCCATTTTGCTTGGCTATAAAAACACTCATCCCCCTCCACACCTCACTTCCTGGAATCACATGCTTTTTAAAAGCAGCGGTCCATGAAACAGCCTGAAATTGTAAAATAAGACTTCAAGTGCTTTTTTTTAATTTAATTTTTTGCCTTCTTTTATGCCATCTACTGTATCACAATGAATTGGCTTTTTACTAGCAGAACGGTGCCACTTCTAGGCAGTGACCTCAGTTACAGTTGTTTAAAGCATGGTTCTGTATGTGCTCATGCAGTGTTTCACCAACATGTTTGAATCTGGTTCAGCCTCTTATTTGCTTTGGCTGTACAGGACCAGGGTTTTAAAATCAGATAGTAACATGAAGAGGCTCCAAGGACAGTCATGGAGGAGGTCTGCTAGCTGAGAAGGTGTTGTGATGCCAACAAGATTCTCACTTAAGTCTAATACTTGACCTGTTATGTTTTCTAGCTGGAGAAAAAGGTTGTTTCAATCCCCTTCAAGAAGCACACTCATTTTAGGTGTGAGGGAAACCTGGACCTAAGTTAGAGAAAGGAAAAAGTGTAGATGGAAAAAAAAATCCTTGGATCAGATTCAGACAGATATTCTGCTTTTACTGTCTGTTTTTTCTTTTGAGGTCTTGCCACTCTAAGCCATCAAGAAGCTGTTTTCTAGACTTGAATATTGCCACTGGCATGTAGGCAGTGAGATGAGGAGGAAAGGAAATGTCTTTTTTCCCCCCTGCCATAACTCACCTGATGTTCAGAGAGGAGCAAATCAAGGAACAAGCTCAGTTTTCACTGAGCTGGATATAACTACACGTCAGTGGAAAGAACTGTGGTATCTTATAGGGGGAGAAGAGCCCCTGGGAACCCTCACACTAATAAGGGACCTGGAAGGAAAGCTTGAGTCACTCAGTTCTGTCTCCTTTTGCTGTCGTCACCACATCATATGGACCTTTCACACACCGATCATGTTCCATCGTAAAACTAGATAGTGGTTTTGCCCCTGTTACTTGTATTAGGTAGTTGTCTGAAAGCCTTGATTCTAACAATGGGGAGAATACAAGTTTGACTGTGCTAACAGTGGAGAGGGTTTTTTAAAGGAAAATTCTCCCTTGCCATAACTGGATGGCTGTAGTCACAGGATTTACGGCCTCTTTGACAGCACGGTGCACATGAGCAGGGTAGGTGATGCATGCACGCCACAACATCCAAGGCCATCTGAAAGCAGGGTTAAATTATGTTTTATGGATGGCATGGATGAAACTGTGCCCCTCAAACTACTTTCAGGCTTGAAGATGTGGAATCTGAGTTAAGTTACTGAGGCATGACTAAGTTTTGGTCATGCTAGAAATGTTCCACTGTTTGGTAACCACATCAGAGAAAAGTCAAGCTCTGAAGGCCCTGGCGGATTGGATCCCAAATGTGGAGGCAACCACTTAACAGAGCTTGAATGCAGTCTGTTAGACTGTTTTTCAATGCTATTGCAATCATTAGTGTGAACAAGGCCTTAATTGCAACACTCTGATTCCGGACGTATTTTGTTGTTCCTGAAGGCTCTATTTTTAAAGACTTGGAAGTGAACTGCTCTGTTTCACTCTACTGAGGTGTTTGCAGTGTGACAAATATAATCTATGTGATGTCTGTCTTGTTTCTCCCTATGTTCTAATGCTAAATAAGTGCAACTAAACCCATTTAAATGATCTCATTTAAGGTAGGTTCATTTGATGAGAATAGCTAACGGAGGTTTTGAAAAGCAGAGAAGAGCAGAACATAAGAAATGAAGTGCTGCTCCCAAATAACCTGGGAAGATGAGTTGCCAGGATGGTTCCCTCCCAGTACCAATGACACATTGACACTATTAAATGGTGTTGGTGCAGTATACTGCACACCAAATAGGCACTGCTTATTTAGATACAGATTGCATTGGAATGAATATTAAAACTTTGCACTTGAGAGGAAGGAGGTAGAGTGAGATAATGGTCGTAACATGATTTCCTACACTGGCAGCAAGTCAACCACAAACATAAGATTTGTTCTGAGTAACATTCATTATTAGCTTACCCCAGAAATAATGTGAGAATTCCTCCATAACCAGAGAATAGGCACAGCGCATCATTAGCAGCGATGTCAGCCAAAAACACATGCACAGTTTTACAGCCTGATATTTAAAGCAAATGGGTAACAGACTGAAACTCCCAGTATGCCTGTCGAAAAGAGCAAATTATTTACTCCTTTGGTAGTTTTAAAATGTAAGAAGATATGCCATAATGCAAGATGAATTTACAAAGAAAACAGAGCAAAATGCATTTAGATCAGGGGCTAAATGAACCACTGGTATAAACACTGGTGTGGCAGCCACTTACTGGGGATACGCCTCAGAAATGAAACTCGGACACAAATATTCTATTTAAAACTCAGTGTGCTCACTCTTTCTTGTCTTGTCTTCTCCCTGCACATGTAGCTTTTGTCACCCTTCTTCTTGCTGTGGTTGCTCCCCCAGTGAGGCAAGGCTGATGCCATGCTTCTTCCAGGAACAGGTATCCCATGAATCCCATGAGTTAACATGTAGCTTTATTTTCCACTGCATGGTGATATTTGGATATTCAGCACTCTTGACAAGGCTGTCAGTGGTTCTTGTCCTCTGGGAGAGAAGGTCTTGGCTGTTCATCTCCTTCAGGGTGGAGAACTGTTTTAGGATAGTGAGAGACCCTTCTACCCCTTGCCCTTCCAAGCATGGCGTTTTGTTGAACTCACGTTCCATTTTACTTTTCCTCTGGTTTATAGGCTCAAAGATGCACAAGTGCACAGGCACAGCCTACTGTAAGGAGCACCCTTTTCATCCTCCTCAAATTCCTCCTTCTTGACCTGTGGGAGATGGTGCTGCTAGTTCTATGTGCCTGCCTGGTGCATTAGGACTGGACCAGAGGAACCCTGGGAAGAAAGGGACTGAAAAAGTGGGAAACAGGTCTTCCCAGAGGCATCAAAAGCAAACCTAGGCTGGGTGTTCCAGCTCACACACTACCAGCTGAGCAGTCTGTTGGTTTGCCCAGTGCAATGGGCTGCTTGCAAGGAGCTGGTTTTGGCTCTTGCTGAGCAGACCAAGGTCAGCAGTTCCTTTCCTTTCCAGGAGAGGGTAGAGGCACATGCGCACCTGTGCACTCACAGCCACAAACTCACCTCATGAAACAGTAAAATACACATTTTTCTCTCCTTCTTCCCCCCCCCACCCCCCACAATTATCCAGGCTCTCAGTCCTTCCTGTCTCTTTCCCACTTTGCTCTGCACACCTCCTCCAGAATGCCTCCATCTTTAATTGTCTCTAATTGTTGGAAATGGTCCATGTGATTTATTGGATTGTCACCTTCCCAAGGATTCATCAGGTCCTCGACTTTGGATGGGGTGGCTGTGGTGTTTGTCATCTTTGGCTGCAGATATGTGCCAGTCAGATTTTTGCTTTTGCCAAGAAAGGCAGGATATGGTGTAGATACAGGATAATGGACTTTTATTTTCCCAGTGCATGAGTGATGTTATACATGGCAGAGAGCAGACTATTTAACAGGATATTAATTTATGTCTGTCTTCAAACTCCATAGCATTAGAAAAAAAATCTTAAAATGAAAATAGAAATTATTTACTGTGGGACATA
>NW_005054322.1:4955689-4977652 GCF_000277835.1 Geospiza fortis
ACAAAAGATTCTTAGATGGCATGGCTTGGTGATTTAAGGACATACCACACCCATGAGCCCATCATGACACACTCTTGGAATAAAAGAAATTTTTCATGCATTCTAAAAGCCAGGCCTTTTAAGAGGCTTCACATTTGGACATGAAAGATGAGTCATTCAGAAGCAGTGTTTGCCACAAACTGTGTTAGTTTCCTTCCTTATGCTTTCCTTCCTTCCATGGCATGTCTTTGTGTCTTAAGTATACCTCAACCTGTGAGGCAGTGCCCTGGACTCAGCACTGTAATGTTGTCTTTGTTCATTGTATCTTCTTTCTTTCCCATAATATTTCATTTCCCTCCTCCCCCCAATTTTATTTTATTAATTGACAGAGGATGAAGCAGAGGAATAGGAGTCACCCTAGTGAAAACACACATGAGCTGAGTGCAGACCTGGTAACACTGCCCTCTCGTTGTGGCACGGAGTGTGTGACTTGTCACCTGGTACTGACGCTTAGCATTGTGCCACCAGTGAGTTAATCAACCTGAATCAATTGGTGCTCTCACTTGCAGCCCTGAACATGGCTGTTAGGGTGGACAAATTGTGAATGTATGCTTGCAAGGACAAAATGACCTCCTATGTCTCTAAACCAAAAAGTGAATGTTGGATGCAGCAGTGCATCTACTGTCTTGCTTTTTAGAGCACGCCCACATCGGCTTCTTGCTCTGTTTGTCCAGATCAAAAATATCCTTGCCAGCAGTGTTTGACCTGCAATATCTCTGCATTCAAAAATGAGATTTCATTTTACTTTCATAAGTTTAAATTATTTAAAGATTTCAATCTCCTGCAGGAGTTCAGATTCTTTTGTTTGTTTTGTTGACCTGCTGTAACTGTTGCTAAAGGTCATGCATGGGCATTTTTCATGTACCTAAGTACATCTGGCTGTATGTGAAGAGTCCAGTCACTTTAGAGGGGGTTTGGTGGGGCATTATCACTTTTATTGTTGTTTCCTGTAATGCAGTATGATAATGTGCAGATAATTGTGTGTGGATGTGTGCAGGTACATTTAGGTGGTGTGGAGCATTAAACACGATCTTTCAAGCAGTCACTGCAGAGCAGAGCAACAGGGAGATGTGGCCAGATACCCACTGAACAATTAATGACTTCCCTTTTTATGGTGTAATGGGCCTGTTTATGACATATAACAAAAATATAGAGTGACAAGAGACAAAATAGGAACCTTGTGTCACTTTGTGATATCTTGATGTGTCCAGGTGCTGGGCTGGAAGCACTGGCAAATCCAGGGCTAAACTCTTTTGGTCAGGAGACTGTTTCAGCTTTTCAACTTTCTCTGCCAAAGTTTGTTAAACTATTTTGCTTATTAACTCTTCTGCAATCCTTTCCTTAACTGTGCCTGAAATTTTAACGTTAAACCACTAAATCCATTTTACAACCAGAGATTAGAATGTCAGAGAGGACGGATTTGTGAGTTTAAGCACTGACCCTTGAAAGATGAGACATGGAACATACTTGCTTCCTTTGAGACTGTGCCCTCTTCCTACAAGAGTCACTGGGGGCAGGACTGAGCCTGTGCTGGGAAGCGTAAGGTCCCTATGAGCAGTGGTACCACAGACAAACTGGCTGAGGGCATTGTCTGTGCTTGGCCTGAGAGCCCATGTTCTGGTGGTGCCTCTGCAGCAGTGGCTGCACACCTTTGGGAGTGAAGAAAGAGCTCCCATGAAGGACTAAATGCAAGTGAAATGTTGAGGCACTGCTTGTGATTTCCATGTATTTGAGGTGGTTGTGTAAGGGTCTACGGCAAGACTGGGAGCACAACCTGAAAGAAAACTGATGTGCCTGTGAGCACAGTTTCAAGCTGAAAGAGGGGGTTATTAGATCATATTCAGAAAGGAAACTTCCTAGGAAAAAGTATCAAGTGGATGTGGATGGAGAATGAAGAAGTTAGAGCAAGAATGGGCTAGCAGAGGAAATTCAGCAATCACCATTAGACATTTAGGGGTACAGTAGAGAAGTGGAGGCATCTTGTGGGAAGCAGGCTACAGCTGCTACACAGGTTCAGTGGTTTAATTAACTTAAATCTACTAAAAATTAGCAATTACTCCTAAAAAATGGGTAATTCCAGTAACTGATAAGCATTATGTCATATCATCTTCTTGGGTCTTGAATAACAATCAAGGTAATTTTAATCTTAACTGTTTACTTCTACTTCATGCATTACTAAATGTAGCAGCCTCTGGCACCACCTCTTCCTTACTCCCTAGGAAAGGGAAAGTGAGAAATGGAGGAAGATTTAAGTGTTGCAAGCAATGATTCATTCTCAGGCTGCACAACCCACGAAATGATCTCCAGAGTGGCACTGCTGCTTGGCCTGGGAACAGCTTTCCTTCCTCCCTGCCCTCTTAACTAGAAGGAAGGAAACTGATACTCATGGCAGACAACCAGGATGGCTAGAACAAATATTGGAGAAGTTCAGGAAACTAAATATGGGATCCAGGGTCTGGAATACATACCAGAAGAGAGAAAAAAAAATACAGAAAAAACAAGGGGAAGGAAATAAAAAATAACCAAAAGAGATTCCACTACCAAAAATCAATCCCTGGGACAAAGTACTCATTAAAGGCCTAATCTTTCCTTCCCTATGCAGGGCCTGGTTCTGTAATGGACTGCTAGAGGCTGAACAGACATTCTTCTGAAAGAAAGCAAAAGAAGTTTCTTGAAGTGTTGTTCTGCATAAAGATTTTCAGGTCTCTGGGAATTGTAGGAAAATTATTAAATTCTAGGTTAATTGTTAATCCCAGGTTTTCCTTGACAATCTGGCCAAGGAAAAAAAAAGGTTAAATTTTCTCCTTGCTTCCAGAAGTCAGGGAAACATGTCATCCTAACCCCGCTTCAGACTCAGCAAGAACTAATTTCAGACTGTTCTTGGATCATATTTGCAATTACACCCTGCTAATTTATGCAGTTTTTAAAAGTCCCAGGGCTAAAGGGTGCAGCTGAGAGTTCTCAGTGGGATGTCAAGCCCTAGCTGTTTCACTAAGGTGCTACTGAAACACCCTTTGGATGTTCTCCTTGATGCATGAGTAGGTACCAGGGCTATCATTTTTAGTGTCTTCCTAATGCCAAGATGAGACCCTGCTTTGACTCTAATACAGAAATTGTGCTGGGGAAGCCTGGGCATTTGTATTTTATGATATTTTGATTTTATTGATCAATTGACTCACTAAATGTAAACTTTGCATCTTCTTTTTCTTCTGTTCTGACCTTCTTTGACGTTTTTCAGTGATAATGAGGTAATGTTGCTTTCAGAGACCCAGTGCACACAGACTAGGGAGCTACAGTACTCACTGCTCTGGGACTTATGGAGCTGCTCTTTTTTAGTGTTTTATTCTTCATATTTATAGCCTTAATATAAATTATATCCTTTATCCTTTAATATCCTTTTAGAATCTGAGCTTTTATGTACTGCTTCATGCTTCTGGTTATGGCAGAAAAGTTTTGGCATTGTTATTGCATGCCCAAGTAAATGAGACTTGCCTCAGCCTGTCATGGAGATGTTTGATTTTAATCCATTGGAGGCTTTGTTGATTAAGATAAAGGCCTTGATCAGGCACTGGCAAAGATCTGAGAGCTGTGGACGCCCTGGAGGTTCAGTGTAAACCACTCTCAAAGCCTGAATCCCTTGGGAATTTGACTACTTTTTTCCATGCTACATAAGCTATTACAGCTGGGAGACAACTGTTGCCATATTGATTAAATATATTTATAAATGCCTTTATGTATAACGGACCCTATTACATCAGCACAATTTGTGTTCCACTTCTCAACTCTGAGCTGATTTTTGTATGGCTTGCTTCTTCAGGGGAAGAACAGAGGTAGTGCATGAGAGGAGCTCAGTTTGATCTTTGGTAAGGGCATTTTCAGTTTAACATAGATAATATTTGCAGGGCCCATATAGGAGGCTGAATCTTCCTTACATAGCAAAGTACAACTTCTCCATCTGTCACCTTTTGCAGCCTCTGTGGCAATCTTTGCACTGAGAGAGAAATATTCAGCTGATGGACTGAAATGCACAGAGGCCACGGTGTATTAAAAGCAGATTAGAAGGTCTTTGCTACTCTTGAAAAATCAATCACTGCCTCTAATGTTAGTCACTGGTGGTAACTCTCCTCAGATCAGGTGATGACTCTCTTCTTTGGCTGCCTTCCTCAAGAAACAGCTGGTTTTGTGTGAGCTGTTTCACCCCTACTAATCAAGGTGTGACTCCGTGTCTTCTGCAATGTATGCTCAGCCTACTTTTGCTGTGGCCAGCACTACATACTACAGGCATATTCAGGCATCCTTCTACTGGCTTCATTTGCATTTGTGAGCGCTTAGTGTTTTGGACTTCTGATTACCAAGCTATGCATGCAGGAAAAAAGGTGCAAGTCATTAGTGAACTTGAGTGACAGGTTTGGTCTCATTAATTTGACATTGCACAGAAAACCTCCAGCACCAGCAGGGATAGGTATAGATTTTTAAAGCTGAGTTTGACAGCCTGAGCTGTGAGACCATCTTTTTTCCTCTTACCTCCAAAAGATGCAAAAGGTTTCACCCAAATTCCATCAAATGACTAGCCATCAAAGCTGTGCTCCAGCCTGTTTCCCATTTTGTTGGCAACAGCACAACATTATTAATAAAATACAGAAATAGGTGTAGAAAGGCAGAGCTACATCTTCAGGTGCTTGCTGACAGCCTGTCCCTGCAGAGGTGGGATATGCAGCTCTGTGTGTGATGTGCACAGCTGACATAATGAACTCTGTTCTAGTGCAAACAGAATGTGCTCCAGTAAGAACTCAGTAAAAATTAGGAAAGTACTCAGAGGTTCAGACAGAGTTCTGGAAATATTCCATACCTTTAGCAGTCTAAATGCAAGAGATTGACTGATGTGAATCTTGCATTTTCCTTTGATTGTTGGGTGCTTTTATGCAGCCTGTAATGGAAAAAGTGTTCAAGTTGCTTCAGGAGAATTGCTGCTCATGCTGAGTAAATTTATTCAGCTTAACTCCTGTCTTGCAAGCCCATCCTGGAACGGGACATGCTAAAGGAAGTCCTTCTTGCTTATGAAAATAAGTTTTCAGTCAAAATCTCCACACCATAATGAAAGTCCACGCTGATCTTTGATTTTTTTTTCACTTTACAGCATTATAATGTATAAAGCCCAACTTTCACTTCTCATCTGAGCAGTTCAGCTCCAGAATCAGCGTAAGAGCAAAGGTGGAATAATCTAATGGTTTAGGTTGGAAGAGATGTTAAAGATCATCTAATTCCAACCCCCCTGTCATGAGCAGGCACATCTTCCACTACACCAGGTTGCTCAGAGCCCCATCCAACCTGGCCTTGAACACTTTCAGGGATGGGGCATCCACAGCTTCTCTGGGCAACCTGTGCCAGTGCCTCACCACCTGCACAGTAAAGAATTTCTTCCTAATATCTAATCTAAGCCTCCTCTCTTTCAGTTTGAATCCATCTCCCCTTGTTCTGTCATATCCTACAGTAGAAATCCACACACCTGCACATCACAGTGGCTGTCCACCTTAATTATTGTATTTGAATACAGCAAGCAGGATACACACAAATGTGAATATGCACTCTTCATTGCATCTTTTATGTATATAAGAGGTCTATACTAGATGCCAGGAGGACACATAATCAAATGTTGATTGTTTCCAATGAGAATCAAATTGTGTTAATGAACAGAGAAAAAACCAAAAAAGTTTTAAGAAAAGACAGTATTCAATACAGTGAAAGTTCTCAGGGAAGATATTTTATTGTACAAAGAGGAGGCAGAAATGAGGGAAACAATCATTACATATGTGACTTCAGGAGATAAATAATCAGTAATTTTTTCTTAAGAAGCACCACCATTAACGCGGAACAATTTCACATTTGTAGGTAATTTACAGCTGAGAAATATTCTGTCAACATTTCCTCATATGTATGGTTTGATTAAACTTAGTGAAAGACACCTCCCATCAGACCTGAAATGTCTCTGAGGTTTTAATGATTTTCCACATGGAAAGGGCACACTCAGTAGAAGAAGTGTTAATTTTTTTTTTTTTTCAGTATGCCCAAATTAAGAAACTCATGAATATGGGTCAATGAATACAATTGCTTTAAGGCAAGAATGCAGGTCTGGAAGGAAAACAAAGCCCAGTGGTGCCTTGTTTCTTCAAGAGACAGATTTTTAGTCTCCCTTTAAGCATACAGCCTATACGAGAACAAAATGTTAGAATCTTGTTTTTGTTGGCTGTGAATAAATTCATCATGGGATACATGGTTTAAATATGACCTGATGTAATTCCCATTCTCCTACTACTTGCTGCTATCTGCTGAGCCAATTTCAACTTCAGCTCTGTTTCTTTTGAGTAAAGATTGCAGACAGACTCTCGTCTTCATTTGTTCTGTCCAATTCAGGATGCAAAGCACTCCTGGACACAAAATATAGGGTGTTTTTCATTTTTGTACTGTGTGACTCAGTTTTAGCATATGAAACTAATCTTTGCTAATGCATTGTGTTAAAACTGACTCATTCATATTGAAGGTGCAAAGCCCTTGAGTGCTTAACCAATTGCTTTAAATTTTAGAAAAGCTATATTATATCTTCTTGGGCTTCTTAAATATACTTCAAATATTTAAATTAGTATTTGAATTTTTGTCTCATTGTTAAGTCATATGCACAGATAACTGAACCTTGCACCTTAGATATAAACGAGTAATTAGAAAAAAATATAGCAGCTTTCAAAGTTTAGCAGTCAAGGAAATCCTTAGGTTTTTTTCATTAGTAACAATTTAAAACCATGGATGATTATAAAACATTCAACAATTACACAGTGTTAAGGGACAAAAAACACAGAGTACACAACTGTTTGCAGACATTCAGAATTGCCCAGATCCTGACAAATCACCAAAGTGAGTAGGCAAACCCACATAGTGATTTATGAAGACCTCTTAGCACTTGGACACCCCTTTTCTTTACCCCTACCACTAGGCACTAAGCCCTTGAAAACCTGCCCATCCTCTAGGTAGAAGACAAAATGAAGACCAAAATCCAGGACAAACTTAGTATTAGTGACTTATCTATACATGATCCCACAAAGGAGCTCCCAGTTTCAAGTCTGAGAGATATCCAAGCAGTGATACAAATCCCCGAGATTTCCAATAGTATTTCTCCTTTTGACATGGTAACTTATGTGAAGTGGCTCAGGTAAGTCAACATTTTTCCCTCTGAAGGGAAATGAGGCTGGAGTTTGGCCCCTTCACTAGCTGCTTGGCATTCTGGAGACCAGCCCTCCTCTCCCCTTGGCACCTGCAAAAGTGACACCTCAGTTGTTTCAGCTCTCTTGAAGATTTATGGTGAATTTGTGTTTCAGAAACATCAGCTGATAACCTTTGCACTGGCTTGGAAGGCAGAACTTTTATTATGGGATTGTTAAGATAACAAAAGCTTTGAATGTGTACTGCTGCTTTGCTAAGAATTAAGTGGTAACAAGCCTCTGCTTATCTGCTCAGCTACCTGGATTTTAGCAGTGGCCAAGGGTAGGAAGCTCTTCCACGGCCAGTTGGTTGTTTCCTGGCATTCTTGTTTTGAGACAGTCGAAGTTCACTTGGCTTTGCTGCTGCTTTGTTATCTAAGGAATTCATATACTACTTAATCTCCATAAAAACCCAAACCATGACTGTACCGTGTGAGCTCTGCAGGGAGCATCAGCATTCCAGATCTGGTGCCATAAGGCCTGTGAGCAGATTCTGGGATGCACAGAAAACTGTATTTTTTGGCAAGCAGTATCATAAATGAAGGGAAAGACTGTCTGAAACAATTTGGAATTTTTCTTGGGTAGTTCGGACTTTCTAGACTTAAGATATTAGGTAAGAGACCTTTATTTTGTGCAATGACAACCCTAAAAGGAAGAATACTAGATGTGGCTTCCATCTGTCTTGCTATATATACTTAATAATAAGCCTTTTACATGAGTCTCAAGGAGCAGTTGTATTCCTAGGATTTAAAGTTGTTTTTAGATAAAAAGCTGAATAGAGGAGTGAACAGAAAAAAAAATCTGGTATGTGAGCCAGATTCTGTACAAATACCCCCTGAAACTGATATTCAGAAGCCTTTATTTATTTTTTTCTAAATTATGAGAGCACGACAAAATATGATAACAATACACACTGGAATGTTTATTTTAAAATAGATAACAGCTCTGAAAACCCCTTGCCTAGTTCAGTATACTGAAACATCCCTGCAGCTTAACCTCCTGTCAGTGTGAGCCAGAGCAGGGTGAGGAATGCTTCTTGCTTTTCCCAGGCGAACCCCTCTGAGGAAATTCAGAGCACACAGTGTGTTCAAACTCCTTTTTTCCCTCTTTAGACTTATTATTTATTTCAGGTTGATGCACAAGCCCAAGGCTGGGCTGGATTCTTTCCTGGACATCTGCCTTAAATGAGTGCTGTGTATCTGACAGATCCCAACAGGTCGTGTATCACAGGACGTTCCCCTCATGTCCTGTATACCCGCAAATCACTTCCAACAGCTGGTATTTCCACACTATAGAAAATACGGGGATTTGGAATGGTGGGTCCTGCAGCTGAGCAGGACTGAGCAGGGAAAGGCTGAAGCACAAACTCTGAGCTTTGCCCAGCCTCCCTTACTTGGGTTTTAATCAGCCAAAACCCCTACTGAGTCAGCAAGATTGTTCACTTCCAAAAGAGCTGTGTGAAAACTGAGGGAGAGCTTCAAGCAGATCCAGTACAATAGCTAAAAAATAACATGACAAAGTAAAAAGAAGGAAGATAAGCAGAGCACACAGCTTAAGAAAAGCATTTTTTCTAGACAGGGCATCCAATATCCAGCTGCTCCTCTGAAGGAGGTTGTGGCTAACATGGTCAGTATGATGGGATCGGATGCATTTAACTGAACTATCCTAGAGTTTACTTTTTATGTTTTGGGGGTGAGGGAGAGTTTGAATTACAGATAAGAGACAGCAGGTGTTAATGCCAGTCTCTCACTTCTTACTACCGGGTTTAAAGCTCAGACTATTTGCACTCTTTTCTCTCCAGGACAGTAGTTGCCTTTTTTTAACAAAGCCCTTCAGTTAGTATCCTCTGTTTTGTTTGTGCACAATATTGTCAACAATATCAGGATATGTTTAGATAAAGGATCTACTAAATAGACTGACTTGGGAGTCTGAGGAGTTTATCTCTGAAGATAACAGTCCAGTAGATTTTTGTAGTGGCTCTCGTTAGTTGACTCTGTCTTATCTGATCAGCCTCTGAAGCCAATCAATACAGAAACTTGCCAATCAGCGCTGAAGCATTTAATGTGGCTATATTCCTGAGGCTCCTAGAAAAAAAAAGGGAAAAGAGCATAGAAGTACTTTTTGTTTTGTTCTGGTTAAAAGCTGTTCTGAACAAGACATTACTGGATGAGATGCTGGGAACTGATCCTAGCTAGGTTTTCTGGCATCACTTGATGCATTAGGCTGTAAATGTCTTTATTTCTCCTGAGGTGGGATTCTTTTCTATTTTTCAGATGAACCTTCAGTACTTGGTGGAAATGTAATACCTCAGCCTACCTACACATATCTTGGTGCTCAGACTTCTGAACTGTTAATGTTTAGGAACAGTTAACATCAGCCATGAATGATGGCAGGTGTGTTTAAGCATGGAAGAAGTGTCCTGAGTACAATATTTGTCTTATATTTTTCCAGCCCATCATAAATGAGGTTGGGTCTTCCAAGGATGGTGTCTCATGACTGATCCTGCATGATGCTGATTTTGGTCCAAACCAGTCATCACATATACCCTTGAATTTGGTCATCTGACCAAACCAGTCATCACATATACCCTTGATGGGATGTGAGTTCATGAAGACAATGGTGTGAAGTGTTGAGATGGGCCCTAATGTTGTAGCTCAATGCTGTGTTTTTATCTTCACTATTTGCTTGGCATGCTCTAAGAGGTTGGAAATTACAGCATGCTGAACTGAGAAAAACAGATGAAAACCAAACTTCTCACTTCTTGAAGCACACCTGTGTATTTATAAATGCAAGCAAAGGCCATCTGCATCTTCTAATGCTGCAGGTGTCCATGGCCATGTTACAGTTTTGATCTGACTGTTTTTTCTTCTGTGAAAGCTAAATGAGGAGTGTGAAATATTCCTGATTTAGTTTCTGTGTTCAAACCCAAGAGATATTTCAAGCATTTTCAAGCACGATGAATGAGGAAAAAAGCTAAAAGTGGGGTATGTGAGATTGCTCAACTGCTTCAGTCCCTCAGTCCAAGGGAAGGGAGTCTGGCAGCAGGCTGTTAAGGGAAGGTGCAAATCCACACCAAGATGATGTACATCTGGTCCTGGTTGAGGAGCCTAACTGAGGCATCCAACAAACCCCACATCACTTCCACAAAAGTAGGAGTTGTTGGTATGATTGCCCATACCACTGAATTGATGCATGTCTACTGGGAAAATGTACAAGGACTGGGCAGCTCTACAATCAATTCATCCTACCCCTGGCTGAAGTACCCAAATGTAGCCTGGCATCCTTTGGTGAGGGAGAAGTTGGTGCATGGCGGAGCACAACCAGGAGTACACCAGTGTCAGGTTATGGGGACAGCTGGGGATTGGGGTTTGAGCACTGCGCTGGTGCTTTGGCAGCAACCTGAACATACCCACGGAACTGTGCTTGGGGAGGAAGGCCCGGAGGGAGAACACTTCTGCAGAAAGTGTAGCTGCAAAACGTGTTATGGTGAGAAAATTCACATAGGAGGTGCAGCCAGGGGACACTTTCAGACCTCCAAGGCTCCCTCCAAAAGAAAGAAGTAAAAATGCTAAAAAATACAGAGGACTCCCTGCCAAAAAAATGAGATCAGCGATACAAGATGTCAATATATTGCCTCTGTTTCTGTTTGCTCTTTTTCTTACACAAATATCAATGATTGCCACTGAGACCAGTTCTGGAATAAAACCTGTGCATCCAGGTTGAGGATCTATCTTGTTTTCTGTCTAACATTTTAAGTCACTTTTGCTGGATGCGCATCAGGGCTAAAGTCCTATATATAAATGGTTACTGTATTTGCTTTCCTGTTTTATTGCAGTTGCAAAAGTGAGCCATAATGATTTTTATAGTACATGATAGAATTTGTCAGCTATGGGACAGAATGAACTCACACGATAGCGACTGGCTCAGCCTCAAAGTGATAAACATGTCAAGATAACAGCAATCATTTTTTCCCTGAACACGAGAATACAATGCAATTTAAAGCAGCTTTTTTTTTTTCTTTTTCTGCATTTTAATATTCCTATAATCAATCACCAACCATAACAGTTTTATGATGACTATGGACACAATAGATCAAATTTTTATGGCCTGGTCTTAGCTTTCCATATGTAATCTGCCAGCACCAGTAATTGCACAGTTTAGGTCATTTGAGTACCCAATTACCCCCACAAATCAGGTAACTAGACATCTATGCTGCATGCTGACATAACTGGGAGAATAAACTTGTTCACAAAACTTGGCACATATAAAGCTGAAAGTCGTTCTTCAGGCCAAAGTGAAAATTTTGCTTTGCTTGTTTATTGTTATGATTCCCCCAGGGACTATATGAAGGCAGAAAATTTAAAAACATTTGCTTTAAATCTGCAGTTTCTTTCAAGCCTTGCTGGAGCCAAACCTAAAATTTAGGGTTTCTTGCCCACAGGCAGGCAGCAGGTATATCCTGTATGGTTAAAATAGTGGATTGAATTTTTCAAAAACCTTAATTCACAACTCTCAGAGCTGTAACAGAATCAAGTGGGGACCCAGGCTGAAGTTTGATTAAAAGCTGAGAAAGAAGGCAAGGAAAAAGTTATTTATTTACACAATGGAGAAAGTCTACCTGAAGGTATCCATAGGCACTTGTGCAGGTCATCATCTTCATAAATGACCTAATAAAAGGTATGGTACAAGGTATCAATGCTTATGAGCGATTAAAGATTATATAGGATAGTAAAACGAAAGGTAGCTGAGAAAACTTGCATAAAGATTTTTAAATGTGGGTGACTGAGTCATGAAAAAGGCAATGCCTGCAGAAGGGCAGACACAAAGGGACCAGGAATTCACTGCAAGATGAAGCACAAGAGGAAAAATAAGATCAGCTATGTACACATGTACAACAAAATCTCTGTACCTAACTTCTGCCTCTCAAGAGAGAGTTAGCATTGGCTCCCTGCTTATTAGTGGTCAGGATGACAAAGGCTGCATTGTTATTACAATAGCAGTAATACATAATTACAATATTATAATTACCTAATAAAGGTCAATCTGTCATTATCCACCCGTATAAACCCTCGGGGCTCCCACATCTTGAGGTGTCCATGCAGACCTAGTCCCCTGGGTGACTGAGATGGGATGGGGAAAGCTGCAGATTCAGGTGTCCCATGGCAAAGGAAGTTTCACCCTCTCCCTGCTGGAGTCACTGCTCCAGTTGGCCGGAGTCCTTGAAGCTTTTCTTATGCTACAAAGATAAGAACTTGTTACAAATACAATGCCTTTTTATTAGTCTGGCAGTGTCCCTCCCAGTTGAGTCAGGGTCTTATAGGATGGGACCCACTGTGGGGATAGAATCCTGGGAAGTTCAGCATCCTAGCAGGTGTCCTTGGTCAGAGTTGCCCTCACCTCATGGTGGCTCCTCATTTTCCATGCCTCACTGACATGAGCTCCTGGAGGCCTCAACATTTTGAGCTGCAGCTGGTTCTCCTTCCTGCTGCTGCAGCCCCATCCTGTCTCAGACCACAGACATTGGAGGGGAGGCAGGCTGAGTGGGCGTTCACCCTTTTCTGGGAGGGTGACACCTGGGAAGAGGGGGGGAGACAGTGGGAGGAATGGAGATTCCTGTTCTTGTCCTGGGTGCAGGTATGGCTCTTGGCATCCTATGCTGTCGTGCTTTGTCTGCCTCTCTGTGCTGGTGATGTGTGCAATGGCACTGATGCCTCTCATGCAGGGGCTTGAGTAAAAACTGGAAGAGCTAGTCAATTGCTTGTTTTCTGCTTGATATGTTATCCCAAAGCATTTCTGCAAAATTATCATGATCATAAACCAGCCAAGGTACAGAACTCACTGCCTGTCCTTTGCTATGATAATGAAAACACTGCTGATATTTTCAATTAAAAAAATACCCCAGGGAGGTAAGATTTTGAAAGGCTGTTCTAAAACTTTCCTTCATGTCCAACAATATGTACGTGACTCAGCTACTAAATAGGCATCTAAATAAAGAGGCTTCTCTTGTGCTTTATGTTCACAAAACTCTCATTTTACTGTGCAAAGAAACACTCTCCAGCTTTTCTACATGTTCTTTCTTTGATCTGCACTGCTAACGATAAAACATGTCAGCATGAATCATAAATGGAGAATTGATATCTGAGCCTGATTTTTTTAGAAATCCTGCTCATAGTTTAATATGACACAACTACGTAATTAAATTATAAGAGTATACAGTGCATTACATAATTTTATTTCATTTAGGCTTTAAAATATGCTTAGCAGAATTGCAACGGTCCTGAGACATTTTCATTTTAACAAAACTCAAAGGGCCTAATACTATTGTGTAATATAGGAGAGAGCTTTAAATTTACTGTGTCTAAGATGAATGCATGTTGTCATGCAGAGACACCCCGAAGGTATTTCAGTGCATTATCCGAGTGGTGGATGCTTGGAAAAAATGCTTACAAAGTAATCTCCAAATACAGCATATTCAGACAAAGTGCAACTTGCGGATTACTTTTAACACTGCTGTGCGTGTTCTTCTGTGCCTGTATAATCCTCACACAATGGGGTCCTAGGCCATTCCTGGGGCTTTTTGAAATCACCAAAACACGAATCATTCATAATAATAATACAAAACAAAAGTCATATAAGGAGGTTCAAACTCACTGTATAAAGTTGTTACAGCAGACAAGGCCCTCTTAGCAGCCTCAAAGTTATATGAAAGTTGTTTCAAAATTCAGAAGTCTCCCACAGCATTCACAGCAATTCATCCTTAGCAGAACAGCTAAATGGTTTTTCATCAGTAAATTACATTTACATACAACCTCTGTCTGCTTGAAAATATATTGGAAATTCACAGTAATTTTCAGTAGAGCAAGCATCTTCAAAGTGTTTTGGGTATTGCTTTCCAGGAATACACTGTCCATTTTTATTCTATGTGGCATTTTGACCTTCTTTATTTGATGACCATCAGTTATTATTTCAGTCCTCTGATTTGGCAAATCAAAATTTTAAGCAAATAAATGCTTTGTGGTGAAGAGCAAAGGAAGATTACTGGCCAGAGGCTTGAAGAAGCACTGGCATAAATAATGATACTGAAGGGCAGGAATTAATTTGTGTGAATGGTGCTGATGGGGAACGGTGACCGCTAATGTGTGCAGTGAGGACATCTGCTCTAGAAATGAATGCACTGGGCTTTCTCTGTCATGTTCCATCAGTTCCAGGGACCAGTTCAGGAAAGTGTTTAAGCACATCATCAACATATGAGCTTGCACATTAACAGCTGGCTTTTTCAATAGGAATTTGTTCTTATATCAAAGCCTTAGTTGCTTGGAATAGAAGGCATGGTAGCAGTAGTACAGGGAATGATTTTGAAAAGGTATTAGATTGATGGATTTGAACAGAGACAGTTGCCAGTTCCCAATGGTGTCACATTATGTAAAATATTTTCCTGTAAATGGAGATGGAGCTGTTTCTTTTATTTTCTTTGTAACTTTCATTGTATAACAGAAATGGGATGAAGCATACCATGTTTCAAAGAGATCAGTGTTATCCTTGAGTAAATCTGTTTACTCACTGACCTCATGCCTTTTGAAATATCCATACACCTAAAAAGCCAGACTTAACACTTTCAGTGCTGCAAATCAGAAGTAGCTGTATTATAGTAAGCTAGAATCACATCAGCCTAAAACCAGCAAAAAGGTAAGCAGGCCCAACCCCAAAATGTTGTACATGACAACATGTTTCTTGTGTCTTACAACTGAATATTTCATTACATGCTAATTTTGTGGAATTATCGCATTTACCGGTTTCTCCAGGGGCAAAGGGAGAATTTTCTCCATGCTGAGTTTTCTACTAGCTCTTAGGAGAGAAACATTTTACACTTAAACTTTTAGCATACAAACCACCTGTTCTGTAATTGCCATAGTTTTAGAAGTCCTCAGGAAAGGTCACAGATTTGTCTCTCCTCCAGCGAGGAGCATCCTTCTGATGTTCTGCCCAGCCTTGATCTCCAGCCTCAGTTTTGCAGTGGTCTCATGTCTCATGCCAGTCACTTAGGCTGTGGATGAAGGACCGAATCTCACTCACTAAACTAAAAAACAGTTTAGACTTAAAAGTTTACCATAAGAACTGTGCCAGTTGTGATCTGGCCTGTTTTACTAAAATATTTATACTAGTAAAAGGCCAAATGTAAACTCAGGTTACACCAGAAATAAGCTGTGCTTCTGGGAACGCTTGAATTGCAGGTTAACTGTATTTGCACAAAGATAAGACATATATCAACAGCCAGATGTCTTTTCTAATGGTTTAAGTAAGTTTTTTTTACACTCATTTTAAGGATTTTAGGCTCAGAATTTAGCCTAGACTTCCTATAGCATTTGCTGACTGTATCTGTGTTAGCAGGCAGTGCAGATCAACAGGAGGTTTGTAAAGCAAAAGAGTTGTGGCGGAGGTCCTCACATCCACACCAGACATGCTCCGGGAAAATTTACTCCACCTTGGCTCTAGCCTGAGCCATCACAGAACATTCATTGGCTGACAGAGCAGGTTTGCTCCTCAGGCACAATTTCTGCAAGCTTTGTTTGAAAGAAATCCAGTTCATGTGCTCTGAGGCCATTCTGTGATGTGAACCAAGGCACATTATGTGGGGACAGCCTGGAGATTCACTTCCAAGCATGCTCCCAATCCAAACTGAAATCCTAAATTCAATGTACCCATTCAGTCAGAAGAATTAAGAACTCCCTGGACCCATGGATGTAGAAAGATTACTCTCAAGACCCATTGATAAATGGAGAGGCAATACTGAAATGGAATGAATTCTGGGCAGCAGCCACTGGAAAAGGACTGGAAATGCAGGTTTCCAAGGGGAGGTGAAGTGCTGAAAGACATGTCAGAGGATGACACAGTAGACAGGAGTCTACAATGCAGCATGGCAATAGGAAAAATATCAGCTTTATCTGGCCCATAGAAAAGCATTACGCCATGCACAGCCATCCTCTAGACTGCTGAAAATGCACCTGGACAGTTTTCTTTTCCTGAGGCTTAATACTTCCTCCCCAGACAAGTCCCAGAGATGCAAAGCAATTCAAACAGTTCAAACTTAAAACACATCCAGGAAAGGGCTGATTTGTGCAGAACAACTTCATCTTGATTTACATGATTGGTGTCTCTACACATTTTGGGAAAAGTTAGGCAGATTAAATTGGTGCTTATGAAGCCATATACCACTTCTTGTGCCATCTGCTAGTTCTTAATTTCCTCTTTAAGTTATTTAGCAGTTACATGAATGGTTCTCTTTAATGGATCAGTGTTGATTTTTCTGATTTGAAACCAAATCATTTTCAGACTGAAATGGCTGAAGCAGCCAGAGCACTTCTTTAATTTTGCTACCTTAAGCTGGCTGTGCAATGTGACAGGGAACTGAAAATCCACCGAGCTCTCCAAAATTACATGAGCAGATTTAGGGATGGGGAAATAACTAAAAATCCCTGAACAGAAAAACTGTGCTTGCTATCACGTTTCAGATAATCATGGTTCCTTCCCCTGTTAATGTACACTTCTTGGATAAGCTGCAATAATAACAGTTGTATCAAGAGGATGGACACATTTGATATTATCAGCACTTGTGTATCATACATATAAATCACAAGAGCAGCTGGCAGGTAAGGCAGCTAGAAAGTTGGTAGTTCTTCCTCCAAGGTCTCATATTATATTTTTACAGTAAAAACCTCTTAAGTGGTTCCTCCCAAGAGACATATTGCTCTCTTTCCTTGTAGTCAACTAGCTCAAGAAGAAGGAAACAAAGGCAGTCTCATTCTGTGCAACTCTCACACAGTGCTTCCAGAAAATGGGTTTTTGGTTTACTATTAATTTTTCATGTGATGAGCACACTGAGAAAATGTGGATGAAAAAGCAGGATATGAAACAGAGTCAAGCATGGTCATGCTTACAAAAATGTGGAGATGCTATGGCTTGAAAAGCTCATCCGAATCAGGATGAAGTGGTGTGAAGTCGTGTAAAGTGGTAAAAGTACTGCTACATTTTCTAGCTGCTGAATCTAGCCATACAATGAGACTCGATGCTAGAAGTCATTAGTCCTTTGCTCTCCTGTTTCTTTCCCCTTGTTTCCCTGGCTCCCAGGCTGCCTCTCCTGATGTGCTTCATCCTCCCAGCTGGATAGCAGAGAACCTGCCTCAGCTGCAAGCTCTTGGCTGGCAGCCACATGGTAATTTATGATGGCCCTCATGCCTCTGGAAGTAGTCCAGGTGGCATCATCCTCACAGTTGTGAATTCATTTTATGCCTCTACAGGTTGAGGGTTTTCTCATGCCTTGAGGCCCACTCCTCTATGGCTTCTGAGGGCACCTTGTCCAGGCTTTGTAGTGTGACTGTGACACAGTTCTCTCCACTGTAAATTTAAAAATATTTTTGAGGATCCTTTTTTATGAATATGGTTAGAAATGCACATATATATAACATATAACATATAACATATAATATACAATATACAATATATAATATATAATATATAATATATAATATATAATATATAATATATAAATATAATATATAATATATAATATATAATATATAATATATAATATATAATATATAATATATATTACCAGTGCTGGCACTATGGCTGAGCTGATTCCATCTGCATTTGGACACCTGGTCTAAGATAGTTGGTAGGTGTTTTCAAGAGCCTGCAGAGAAAGCTAGGTGCTTTAGGATGTGATCTACTTTAAGTTTAGGTTCCTAAGGCAAGGGATTGCTCCAGGAGGAGCCTGTCAACCCATTGACTTTAAGGGGCCCCTAAGTAAAATTCAACGGGATGAACTAACCTTATGAGGTGCCCATGCAAACACATAAGCAGGGGCCTGAGTTTGTTCTTGAGTCTCAACTCACCTGTCAGCCCTGCCAGTTACTGAGGACTCCTGAGCACAGCCCTCAGACATGGCTTTTGCCCTGGGAGCTACATGGAAGGGAGGCTGGCTTGGGTCCTTGGGTCAGGAACATGCACCCACCCACCCCTTCCACAGTGCCTGTGAATGCCAAGATCCCACCCACTAGCAGGCGATGTGGCCATGGCTCATTCCTACACACATTAGGGTGTCTCAAATAAAGACTGCATCTGCTTACCCAGCCACCCTGCCTAACCCAGGTGATTTGGCTTCATATGCCTTTACATATCTCTTAAAATATGTACTGACCTGTTGACAATGTAATCTGAACCTGAAACTTGGGTTTTGAGTGTCCTACCAAGTATATCTACATGCGTCACACCGCCCATGTAATATTTGCTGTAAAGAGGGTTTTGGTTTTTTCCCTTCCCCTCTCCTGAAGCGGAAGCAGTTAAAGAAAGTGGACTGAGTGAGCAGGAGCCCAGGGCTTGGTGTAAGGTGCTGTCTGAAAGGAAGCAGATGTCTTTCCATCCGTTCTCAGGTGGTGAGATGTCTGGCACAATTACTGGTGCAACATATGGGAACAGACAGGAGCGTTTCAGTTCTGGCTTTGAATGTTTGGATTAGTTCTCATCTGGGAGGTGCCTGTTGCAAACTACCTTTTCTACTTCTCTTTAACAGAAGCTGCGCATTGGATTCCAACATAAATGTGGAAATCAGAGCGAAATCATTCCTCTGTATCTTCTCAGAAGGTATAAAAGATTTGCTGGTGTAATTTCCTTAAAACAGCTAGGCAACACTTTGACTGGAGGTATTGATTTCCCAATACCTCACACACACATCATCATGGAGCACGCCATTATTTTTAAAAATTAGGCCAGATTTTGTTGTTTAAAGAAATCTTTTGAGGATGGTGGTGTCAGGAAACAACAAATTTCATTTTGCTCTACCACTTGTGTCAAAACAGCTGCATCAAACATTCGGTGCACAGTGACATAGCAAAACAAATGTAGAGCAGACATTACAGCTGAATGGCTTGTTGACAGATTAGCAGATGAGTTTCCCTTATGTTTTTGAAAAACATAGCTCCCTAGACAAAATGTACAAAGGGGAAAGCTGGGATTAAAGATCAGATAACAAATAGCAAGCTTTTCTTTTCAGTGTTTACTATTCAAATTCCCTAATATCATGAAAGATATAAAGAGCAAGTAACGAAAAATATGCCTTGTCCAAAACAGTAAAGTGAAAAATGGACCTCTTTTAGGACTGAAGCTGCAACCACAGCTGAGGGAAATGTTTTGGTCTTTCAACATATATGCAAAAAAAAAAAAGAAAAAAAAAAAGCAGATTTGGGTTATTGAAGCTGCTGGCAAAATTTGTGTTGACCTCATCAAATTATTTTGGCTGAAAACCAGCTGATTCCTTTAAAAAATTTTAAAGGTTGTTTTCTAAATAAAATGCTTTTTTGTTTCCAGAAAGGTATTTTGTTTATAAAAGCACCTAACTTTAATTACAGGAATTAAATTGCACTTTAAAATTAACAATTTTTGACTCAAAATGGTTTTGTTCCTGTTCATTGTTGTTTGTTTGTCAAGGGACTGAAGAACAGATTATTTAGACAGATCTAGATACAGGATGAGCTGTGGAAAATTTTTAAGTGACTCTGTTAATTCAGGCATTTTCTAATAATATAATTGAAAATTTTCTCCTGAGTCAGAGTGTAGAGACATCTGGCTGGGCTAACTCTTCTAACCTTTCCAGTTCTCTAAATCTTACCAGCAAAGTAGCTCTATTGACTTAACCATTTTAAGCAGACACGCTCTCAGTTTCACTGGTTGTGTGTAAGGACTGGGAGTGAGATGATTGCAGCAGTCAAAAAAGATGTTCCTTGGTGCTGCATGATGTGCAGGGGTGTGCACTGCATCCTGTTGGATCTGTCAGAGACAAGAATGGCTGAATTTGCTTGTGGGGGTTTTGTTTGGTGGAGATTGGAGAGTGTCACCCATGGCTAGGTTAAGTAGCCTGACATGGTGGGTAGCAAGCTCTGAGAAGAACACTGCTGAGGCATTTAGGACAGGGATTTATGGTTCTGCTCTGCTACATGATGCTTGAGGTAGTGGGGAAGGAGAAAGAGGAAGGGAAAGACATCCCCACAGTAATTTCCTAGTGTTTCTCTGGCTAATCTTATCCAGTCAACATGGGGAAAGCCTTCTGACAAATGCATTGGAAGAAAACACAGTGTAAGCTTCTCCTGCCAGTTACCCTAGCTCTGTGTATCCAAGGTGGCCAAAATCTAGAGCCGATCCTTTACAGTGTGTGAGCACTGCTGCTAGCAGGAAATCCCCAGTTCTCCCTGGTAGCATAAAAATGAAATTAATGGCCAGGCCTTGCATAGCTCTGTGAGGGGCTGAAGACCTTGTAATTTTCATTCAGTTATCCATACATGGGTAGCCCAAAACTAGCTGGTGGGTTTTAAAATACCTAATATGAATGGAATTATTTTAATGTATTCCTTTAGGTTTTTTTAAACTTCCTTTTTATTACATGCTGACAGAAAAATCCAATATATAATCCACTGACAGCCAGTGAGAGCCAGAGCCCAAGAAGTCATCTTACAAAGAAGGATATGCAATTTTGTATTTCCATCAAGCGTGCTAGAATAATAAGTCAGATGCCACAAGCTTTGGAAAACTGGCTGGGATTGGACCTCCTACAGCAAATTGTAATTAAGATTGTAGAAATTTCCCTTTTTGGGCCTTGATTTACAGAATATAAGGTCTTGATACTTTTTATAAGCTTCCAGTATGGGTCGCTTCATAAGGCACAGTAGGATAACGAGAGAGGTAGAATTACCTCCTCTCTTCCCTTCCCCCCAAGAGGTAGATGGTCCCAACAGAGCTCTGTATTAGAAGGAAAAGCTCAGAGAGTCTCCTGAGGAACTGGCAACCCTTTGTTCCAGTCTATGAGCACAAAGTGTGTGCTGGCTCCTTTCCCAGGGCAGGAAGTGCTGGTCACCCCCCATCAAACTCCAGGTGCTTACCTGTGCCACCTCTATCAGGAGCTCAGTCCCTACCAGGCCCCTCTGCAATTGCTGGAAAGAAACAGGCACCTTCAGAGGCTGAGGAAGTTTTCTGATGCACTGAGCTGTTGAGGACCCCCCTCACCTCCACTTGTAAAAGGAGTTCAGGCCACTGCACTCTGTCCAAGTGTGGCATTGCAGAAGTTGGAGACCCTTTGGCACTAGATTAGGGCCCTAATCAAGTGGGGTCCTAAGCAGAGATTTGTATATGGAGCATCCAACTGTGCTAGTTCAGTAAGCCCTACAGGAGCACTCTCTTTTGGATAGGGAGTCAGGATGGGTTTGGGATGAAGGCATAGTAGCTCCCACTCCTTGGAAACCTTAGCAATACTCTTAGCTCTGCCCTGATCTGTTGTTTTATTGTAAGCATGTTATGCAGTTCAAAATTCACCTCTCAGACACTGAGCAATTTGTCTTCCCTTCAGTGCCATTAGGAAAACAGATTCTTAGCCTGGGTGAGAAGCAAATGTAAGCAATTTAAGGCCAAAATAGAAAGCGCAAAAACTGAGCTACATCCCAATCCACTTAATTTCTTCAAAACTGGCATGAATTACCTGTGTGGAAGATGTCTTCTAGTGCTGTGCAAATGACTATGGTCAGTTCATACTTAGTCAACCCATTTTCAGGGTGGAGAGATTACTTTGAAACTGCTCAGCCAAGATGGAGAGTGAAATGGAAAAGAGGAAGGATGTTATATTTATCTTTTG
>NW_005054322.1:4977707-5010502 GCF_000277835.1 Geospiza fortis
AACAAGGACAACCTTGCCCTAAAATAATGTAGAATCTTTTTGTCTCCAGATGTATATGTTTTTCTTGAACAAATACTTCCTGCTTGGGAAAACATGCTGGTAAACACGAGGCCATTTGAAGCTAAAACGTAGATCTTTTAAGTGCAGGCTTCATTTTGATGGTCAAAATGGCTGCAAATTATTCCTGGGATCCCCTTCTCCTTGTGAGCTGCAGTGACCTGGCCAGAGGGACATCAGCCCTGGCTTCTCTGCCAGTCTTTCAGGAGCAGGCTGGAGTCCCACATATCTGTGGCGGTGGCAGATCTGAGAGCTGGGCAGGTAGCAGGGAGATTTGCCTGGCTGTTGTCCAAATAGCCATTCTTTAACTCCTTTGTGGAAAAGTTGATGGGCCAACATCTGGCCTACAGGCTACCAGCTGAGCCATTCTGGAAAGACCATAACTTAAGTTCTTTTAGGATTGATACGTCATGTTGGCTGGACTTGTGCATCTCCATATTTATAATTCAACCAGCGTGTACTGTTAGAGGACCTTTCAACCTTTAACCTTCAGCATTTCAACTCAAAGCATAGACTTGTTTTGTGAGAATGCTCTTTTTCAAGCTTTATGAAGTACATGAGTTATAAGAGTGCTGCAGAGCAGGAAGGGGTTAAAGAAAACACTTGGCTTTAAAACATGAAAAACATTTCAGATAGACAGAGGGCCAAGCTCTAATCTTATTTCCAGGGAATCAGAGCAGAGCAGAGCAGAGCTGGCCTCATTAGAGTTGGAGCCCACCTGGGCTCTGCAGCTGTGTGTGGAGCTGCAGCTTGCTAAGGTGGGGCTTGGGGGCTCTCTTAAATGCTGTTAATGAGCTGCCTGAGGTGCCACATTGACTGTGTGCATCGAGAATATCCATGTCAGGAGCAAAAGCAGCCTGCACGCCAGCTTGGCAAAGGCCACTTGACCACACCAGCAAATCTTTCCTGTATGCTCTGCTTGGGGCCCTGAGTCTGCGTGCAAGGAGCCAGTGAGTTTGTGGCACCCAGGCCCAGGCCCACCTCTTGGTTTTAGCACTCTTGTTTGCGCTGTGCCCCAGCTCCTTGCAGTCGCCAGGGAGCGGCACTGCCGGCACCATTTGCCGAAGGAGCAGGGAAGCAGGCTTGTCACACCTCGGTATTCACAGGCTGGAAATAGAACAAGCTCACACCACTCCCACACAGGCACGCATTACACAGTCAAACAAAAATATCTGTACTTTCCACGATGACTCCAATCGTTTTTAATGCCACTGACTCTAAATCATGTGCTCCGCTGTTACCTCAGGAAGACACCCAGCACATGTCGAGCTGGCACGGCTGCCTGGTATGGGCTGCTGTCAGCCACACCACGTGCGGCTACGGGCAGCTTGGTTTGTTTGTGATAGCTGGGAAAATCTTGCCATAGTCACCACAAGCCAAGTCTCTGTTCTAAATCTTTGTCTCTAATGAATGTAGAGCTGAGCCCAAGTCCCCTTGCCGAATCCCGCTGTGTCGGTGACCTAAAATGAGCAGGAACTACTCCCATGAGTTAGTGTAGCTGGAATCAACTGTACCTCACAAAATTATCCCCACAGCTTACTGCCAGTTTTCTCTGTCTTGAAATTTGACTTGAATTCAGACATATGGCTTTAAAATTTCCAAACAGCGATCACCAGCCACACGGTAGGAAGGAGATTTCATTCCCTGTCCCCATTAGTCAACTGGGAGCTTTCCTGTGCTAAAACCCACTCAGGAAATGCTGCAAACAAAAGAGGTAAATAGTTCTCAGCATTCCTTGTTGCTTGGAAGAGGTTAAGCTCTTCTCAACAGACTGATCGAGTTTTTCTGGCATTTTCCCATTAGCTTAAGTCATTGCTGATGACTTCACCCTCCTGGTGACATCAGCCTCTAATCTTGTGAAGGTGAATTCATGTGAGATTGTTTCAAAACGATTACTCCCAGAATTGTAGGTCGTTTCAATTGATATATGGATGCAACATTCACTTTTGCAGATTGTGGCTTCTCTTATGCAGTGTGTGTACACTTTCTCCATCTTGTATTTCAGCATGTGTGTTATGTTACAAACTGGCACTGCCTGACATCAACAGGAGAATGTACTTGTTTTAAATGCAAAAGCAAAAGAAACAAACAAAAAGCAACCCACTGATATTACTATTTTTATGGGTATGATTAAGACTTTTCTTCAGTCATATATGTGGTTTGTTTGATTCCCTCTGGATGCTGCCTCCCTCTCTGTCTCTTCTGGAATATTCTGCTTTGCCTAGGTTGTGTCTTTGCTTAGGAGTGCTCTGGCTATTTCAGATTCTCTTGCTTTTACCCGTACATGGGGAAAAATGTAGACAGATAATCACCCAGAATGGTTACTTAATAAATCACAATTTTTAATAAATTAGATGTATTTTTTTCACCCCATACCAGGTTAAATATAGATAAAAGTGCATAAAGATGATAGATCAGGTCTTAAAATATTTTCTGTTTTCTCTTTCCTCTGAAGAAGTGACTCAGAGGAACACGGAGACACAGCCGACACTTGTAAGAAGTGGTTTTAATAGGAGGAGACAAGTCATCATCCCAGCTGTGCAATCCTTGCTGAAGTCAAAGGGTCTGAAAAGAAAGGCCCCATTTGTCCTGAGGAGCAGCACACACATGTATACCAAAGGAGGATAGGGATGTATTTAGACTAGAAGTTCCCCAGACCTAGACGAGACATTTGTTTGCTTAACTTCATTGTTCTTCCCTTCTCTCATCACTTGTCCTCAGCTGGCTGCAGCAATCTCCATGGAGCTCTGCAGCGGCACCCACCTTAAAACCAGGGGAAAGAAAGTTCCTGCTCCCCAAAACCTCTCGTGCTCCCAACTGATGGCAGAAAACATCTCTGAGCTGCCCTGTACAAGGTGGCCACAGCCAGGGAGAGGGGTGACAGGGTACAGGGTGGCACCGATGGCAGGAGGGCTTAGACACTCTCCTCTCTATCTGCCGTACTGTGAAGAGACTTCTTAATGTGACTAATAGCTCTTGGCATTGAGCTGTAGCTCCTGAAGTGCAGAGCTGGCATGTCCATGTGCTAATGTTTAAAGTAATGTGTCAGAAAAGTTTTATAGTAGCATCACAGTATTGTTGGGGGAGAAGAAGCCTGTTTAAATAAAGCCAATAAAATTCTACTATCATCACTTTTCTCTCTTTATTGTTGAGAGGGTGGAAATGACTAAAGTTTTTTATTTGGTGTTAGCAGTGTGATGCTAGATTTTTTTCCACATTTGGAAGTGAGCAAGGTAGTGATAAAAAAAATCATTAAAAAGTGAACCAGTTGTCCTCAGCTCCTGGATGCTTCAGAGGGGCTCAGCCAAAGAGACAGTAAACTTAGTGTAGGCAACCAAAAAGGAATTTTTTCCTTGTTACAAAATAAACCCTGTTGTGCTACTCCTTTAGGAAGGAAATTGAGTTTCTGGATGACTCGCAAATACTTTGCTCATTGTAGTGGCCTGTATGTTTCCTGAATACCCAGATCTGATTTAGATTAGGGCCTTTTGGGTGGGTGGGGGGTGCGAAGGACTGGCTAAATAAGAGGAAATTTGTAGTTTTAGTCCAAGGTCCAAGCACTGTTACCAATTACATATGTAAAAGCTGTAAGAGAGGGACTGCATCTGCCTCAGCTATAGTTAAAGTCGTCCAGTGCTTCATCCTTGTCCTATGCCCTTTCCTCCTCTTTCAGAGGGAGAAGAAGTAAGAAAAACAAACAACAGAGTGTATCCCCAAACTGCTCTCTGTGCTTTAAACATGTATCAGGGTTAGAAACTGTTCTCTAGAATTTAAGGCAAGTAAAAAATAGACAGGAGAAATTGGATAGGCAAGGGCTGCTTAAATTGCAGTTATTGTGTCTGGCCTTCACGTGGTTTTGTAGTGAAGCAAAGAAAAGCAGAAAAGCTAAAAGCAAAAGCAGAAAATCCTTTCTTGTGTTAAACTCCAGAGAAAATGGCATCTTTTCCACTGTGTCAACTTCTTGGTAACTACTCCCAGAATGCCTGGTATCTGTGAACTGACAGTAATACATCCCTCAGTAGCAGGCCAAAATATTGAAGGCCTGGTTTGCACCAAACTGTGATAATGCAATCTTTTTGGTGCTGGGAGCTGAGGGGAGGTTTGGGAATGGGGCTGGAATGGTTCTGCAAGGGTGATGCACAGCTCTGTATGCCAGGCATTTCTGGGCTACGGAGTTCTCCATGTGTGTGCAGGGGCTGCTTCATCACCAAGAAGGCAATCAGCTGTTGCAGCTGCTGGAGGGCTGGGATGGTGGGTCAGCCACTTGCAACCTCCATATCCTGATAAACCTTCTCTTCTCCTGGCTGAAAGAGCATATCACACCCAGTTCTCCCTCTCTGCCTGCTGCTTCAGAGATTGATGAGATGCAAGGGAGCAAAGGGCTCAGCCCTTGTAATGTGCCCACCAATTTTGAAGAAGGTGTCCTCTGTGATTTGCTTTTGTGTTTACCATGTGGCTACCAGATCATGCCCTATGCTTTTGTCTTTTAGAAAGAAATTCCACTGTATTTACTAAAAAAAGCCAAAGCTGGTATGCAAAAGACCAGCTCCATACACCAGGCTGTGATTTGTTCTGCCTTTACTAGTAGGGCAAAAATCTTTTTCCTTTCAAGATCCACCTTCTTTTCCCGCTGTGTACCAGGTCTCAGTAAATCTTTTGCTACTGGATATGCTAATGTTTGGCATTGACATAGGAACCTCAAGTATTCAAAGGTACATTCAAAAGAAACAGAAACACTCTCCAAAAGAACAAAAAGATAATTCATCTTTGCTATAGCTGTTCTGCCAAAGCATCTGCATTATATGAAGGATTGGACTATTCTCATGAAGTGCTACTTGGACCTGGAGCCTCCACTGAACCAAAGCAGATTAGAAAATTTAGTACCATCGTTAAGAGAGGTTTGTTAGACAAATTCCGGTGTCTGTGACTGCCTGTGTCACAAAAGGGTTTAATTAATATTATAGATATTAAATTAGTGCCTAATACTTGGATCACAGTCTTACTTTTCTGTGAACATTTCCTACTCATCCCACTTCACCAAGGGCAGCCTGCATTTTAAGTTGGTGCCCTTGGACAGTGTCAGGTTCCAAAAATGCTGATGAGCTCTGCAAAAGTTTGGTTTCTTTGGAAAAGACCTCTTATATCGCACTGTGGCACAAGGTTTTAATATTTCACCTGGTATTTTCCTATGCTTACAGAAAAAACTATTCTTCATTGAGGTGCAAGGAGCTGTGGCAGCCTGGTTAACCACAGGCAGCTATTTATGTGTATTGATTTCCAGGGAAATTTGTTGCTTTCATCATGTGTTGATGGGACTGAAGTCTTAGGAGAATTCAGTGCTGTGCGCATGGTGGTAGAGCAGAGTGCTGCATCAAGATTGTGATATCCAGAGCACATTACATTATGAGACTGAAGGATGGGCTTTATAACCCCTGTCCTGTTCTGTTCTCTGCAGTTTCCTTCTTGGGATGCTTCTGTGGCATTATGGAACAGCTCATCACTATCCACCATTTTCCAGCTGCTGGATCTAGACCTCATTTGCCAATCAGGAACCAGATGTGGATGCTCAAGTACAAGTAAGTTGATCTCTGGATTTGGTAAGACCAATGGAGTTCCCTGTGAGCTGCACAGAATTCTTCTTGACTACCTTTTATGTTGTCTCTTAACAATATTTTGCTAGAAGTGCTTAAAACAGGTGGGCACTGCATATTTTGGATGAGGTTACAAGGTGTGGCACCTGCTCTTTGTGGGCAGATGTGCATGGGTCTGGAGAACAGAACTAGAGAATAAGGCATGAAAGTTTTCCCCATTTCTAAGTGAGGCTCTTGTTTTCAGATAATAATGGAAATTCATGCAGTTGAGTGGCTATAAGCTAGCTAAGATATCCATGGTCTAATCCAAAGGCAGTCAAAATCTGTGACTCTTGAAAGGTTTTAGAGTGGGCTGCTGAAGTGCAGATAGATAAAATATAGATAAAATATGACATATGTATATTATGAAGGGGTGTGGTTTCAATAATGTGCATGAGCTCACTGTTGACTAAAGGACTGTATGGAAAAACAATTAATTTCCTTCACTTGTCTAAGACAAAAATACTTTGCAAACAATGTCTTCTGCTTGTCTGCTACAATGTTAAGTGGAGCTGGGGACTGTATTCATGTGTTAGAGGAACACAGCCAAGAAAATGTATTATCTTATTTTGTAGAGCCCACTTTCTCCAGGAAGAAATAAATTGGGCAGGACAGCTGCAAGGGTAAAAATGAGACATACAGCTAAGTACTTTTCATATGAGGTTTTGAAAATTCTTTCTAAAGGACAGCACCTCCTAGCTTCATTTTAAAAACAGAATATGTTGGATACAGAGGATTTTAACAAATTGCACAAGTTCATGGATGGAATCTGCAGTTGCAGGAATAGGCCCCTGCAACAGGCTTTGTTCATTTGGGTAGATGACCTCTGAGTCAAAAGATAACAGTGATGGAGAGGTCCCAACAGGCTCAGCTGTTTTCCCTTTTCCTTTCTTCCCTTTTCCCTTTCAGACAACGGTGCAGCCATAGGGCTTTGCTTTCTCCTCACCCACACCCATTCCCTGCTGAGATGATGCAGGAAGAAAGGCAGCAACAAAAGAAAGGCACCAGCTGAAGGGATGAATGAAGGGTCTCATATGGCACAGGAACCTTTCCTACCCAAGCTGCCTCTCTTTCAGTATATTCATTTATTGAAGATAAGCATTGCCACAGTGAAACATTTTTTTGTTTCTGTTCAAGAAGCCCCTGAGTTAGCTACCATCTGTGATGTGAGGACCAGATGCTGTTCCCTTCTGCCTGTCCATCAGGGCTGGATTTAGACCTTTCTGTGATTAGGCAATAGTTTTTCTCTGGGTGAAGATAACCCTGCTTTTGCTTTCCTAGTAACTTCACCTAGCACCCCTCAGAAGTTGCTCTAACAATAGCCTTGGAAATTAAAATCCTTCGTGTCTCTCCCTAGACATGAAGGATAGACATATCACTGGCTAGAAGAAACTTTCTTAATTTCTGCATTAAATCAGCTTGATCTGAGGGCAAAAACTGAAGAAATATTGAAGAAAGATAATCTCAGAGATGATATGGATAATACAGTGTTCTTCAACTTAAAAATATAGTCCTAGTGATGGAAAGGATTTACTATGTGGATTCCTTTCTTCTGTCAGGAATGACACCAAGAACTCCCAATCTACTACTTATAAAGAATGCAGATAAGATATTAAATGTCATCTCTCTGTCATTTATGAGCCATCTGGATAAGAGGGAAGGGAAGGAAAGTGATTAACTAAAGCCCTGAAAGTGTAAGGCTGGCTGAGAGCCCCAGCTGTGTCCTGTACTCACTTCAACTCAATGCAGGGTAAATCCAAAGAGGGCTGTCAAGCTGTTAAGAAACAGCCTTCCCACAGAGCAGAAGAGACAGAGAAGGAGCAGGGTCTGAAAATCTTACCAAATATGTCCAAATATTTGAAATAAGCTCAAACATTCAGTAGCTGCTTAGCCATACCTTTTACATTCAACGCACAACAATTAGTGTGAACTGAACTCTGATTTATATAGAGGAAGAAAATAAATTTGGAGAAGTCAAGCTTGTCTTTTTTATGGCTTCTCCATTTTCCTTATTTCTTTATAAGTTTTGATTAAAGGTTTTTCACTGTTGAATGTCAATGAACATTGAACTTGTGCTCAACACATCAGTATGGATAGCAGCGAAATGATAAAGAACAGAATAGAAGTACATATATTTCATGTATTGGATGCCTTCTCCAAAATTTTACTGGATTCCATAATATGTTTTCCATATTTATGCCTTATGCATTTACTTCTGTAAAATAACTGCAGAGATGGAGAGAGCATTAAGGCAGCATCTTATGAACCTGACCGTATACCTCTCTGAAAAACTGCTCTTACGTACTTATATGTGTGAGTGACCAGGGCAGCCATCTGTACACGGCACTGGTGAGGCCACACCAGTGAGGCGAGTGTGTGCTTGAGTACTGTGTTCAGTTTTGTGTCCCTCACTAAAAGAAGGACATGGAGGTGCTCGAGCATGTCTTGAGAAGGGCAATGGTGTTGGGAAGGGTCTGGAGCACAAGTCTGATGAGGAGCAACTGAAGGAGCTGGGATTTTTTAGCCTGGAGAAAAGGAGGGTCAGGAGGACCTTATTGCTCTCTACAGCTACATAAAAGGGGGTACCTGCAGAACTCATTGATTTCTCCAGAGAATATAAATCCTTAAAATGTAAAAAACCATGCCATAGATATTTGGGGAAACATTGGGTTGGTCATGTTTGTCTGTTAGAACCTAGAAAAACTGACAAGTCATGAGTAAACTGAAAATGCAGTTTTATTAATCCAGGAGAAGAACTAGAACTGCAAGAAATTATGGGGGTGGTTTAGGACACAATGAAAACAGAGAAAAGAGAAAGTCAAGTAGGACCTAAATTTTTGTTACACAGTCCCACAACTGAAGGGCTTCTTTGCAGAGGTGCCATTGCTCCTTTGCCATTCTCTCTCTGGGGATGTCACCTCACCCCATGTTATCACCTACAACACTGATGTGGTATGTAGCAGCATTTCCTTATTTTTTGTGATGGATTCAAAGGAATGATACAGTGACATAAGACTGCAGAAACATGGCTAAAAACTCAGCTTTTAGTTAAAACCAAGAGAGATGTATAACAGCCTCTAACTTCCTCAGCCTACAGTCTCATACCTCTTACAAAGCAAACCAGATTTCCTGATGTGGTGTGTTGACACCCAATTGATGTTGGCTGGACACTGCCAAGTCACTCTATCGTACTCTCTGCCCTCAGTAGGATGGAGGAGGAAGCAAGTAAGATGGCAAAAACTTGTGGGTCAAGATAAAGGCAATTTAATAAAAGCTAAAGCAAAGCTTGTGTGCAGAAGCAAAGGAATACAGAAGACTTCCAATAAGCAGGTGATGCCCAGATTGCCCTGAAAGACAAAGCACTGTAATAATGAATACCCTGCCTCCTTCTCCTCCTCTCTCAGTTTTTATTGTTGAGCCAATGTCACATGGCATGGAATATCTCTGGTCAGTTGGGGTCAGCTGTCCTGGCTTGTGTCTGCTCCCAAGATTTTGCCACCCCCAGACTACTGATGGGAGGCAGAATGTTGGAGAGACAGCACTGATGCTGTGTCAGCGCTGCTTAGCAGAAGCCAAAACACTGGTATGTTATCAACACCTCTTTAGTTACAAGCAGAAAGCACAGCACTGTGAGGGTACTATGGGAAAATGCACTTCACCTCAGCCAGCCCCAATATACCTGATCCAACTGTCCCTTGTTAATAAATGTAACTGATCCTTTCCTAGAGGTGTCATCTTCAAGCAAGTGCAGTAGGAGCCAATTGTCACATTCGTTTGTCCTGTTAATTAGTGATCAGTGACTGAGAAGGCAGTAACCAAACTCTCTGAAGAGTGAGTAAATGCACTCAGATTCCAGAGCCAAGACACATTTCATAGATTTTGCTGAGATTATGCCCAATCTCCTGTTTATCACTGTCACACTTTAATCACTTTCCAGGATGGGAAAGAATATTCCTCTTGTCAAAACTCAGTGCTCTTGGCAGAGAATGGGAAGGTTCTTGTCTGCTGTGACTGCACAGCTAAAAGTTGATAGGTGTTGGTGCACTGCACCATGGGAAGCAGGGGCAACAAACTTCTCCTAGCATGGCCAGAAGAAATCCTGTGCAGTCCTCAAAGCTGTTGAGTCAAAGCTTATGAAGGAACTTGATAAATACAAGTGAAGCTTGAAGCATGAGTCTTAGCTGTGGTTGTTATCCTAACGTGGAGCTAATGGCTGCTATCCTTATGTGCATCATCAGCATCCTCAGGCTCCGGAAGGGATGGGTGGGAGAGAAAGGCTTACATCCATGGTCCAAAATAGGTTGTCACAGCCATCACAGATTTGAGTGGTTTTCCATAAATACCAAAAACATATCTGCATGAAATAAAGCATATTTGCATGTTTTCTAAAACTGCTATCCTTAAAGGCTCTAAATCAGAGTGAGACATGACCTTTGAGGATTATGTGACAGTCTGTTACATCACACCACTTAATGCTGAATTATTAACCCAGGAACATGATTCTGAGATGCCTGTCAAAAAAGATTTCTTCATTTCTTTAACAGGTATAGGTATATCTGGAACAACAGGAGTGATTCTGGAGCCAAAGGTTTAATGATAAATTTGAGAGGGAGTTCCATGGTTCTTTGTGAAGTTAATTGCATTATTTCTTTAGCACACAAATTTATTATTTTGTACACTTGTAAAGTGGATGAGATGTTGGAGTTGCAAGTCTCCTGATAAGTCCATTAATTATGAGATCCTTACAAAGGGAAGACTTGAAGCCAGGTCTGTGGCTAAGATGACACTGTGATGTAGAGACAAAGGAAATCTGGGATCACTCATGAGAAAAAGGAATTTCAAGGCTATGGCATAGACTACATGGATGAGAAGGTTTTTAAAACTAAAAAGAACACAAATAGTTAAAGAAGGAGCTGTTTCTGTAAGAGCTGAGTTTTTAATAAGTCATTTGATTCTTGCAAAGTCATTGAGTTTGTGAGTATGCTAACATGCTGGAATTTCAATGCCTTTTTGATTTTACTAATAAAGTGTGTTAAATGTATTTCCTGTTGTTCCTCCTGTGTAAGCATATGCCACTTTCTATGGTGACTGTTAACTTTCATGTGACTGTTTTGAAGTATTCATTACACTGAAGACCAAAATATTTAATGGATCACTTGTTATCTAACACTCATCACCTTCTCTAATAAAGTGCTGTGATATTCTGTCTTGATTTTTGCAAGCTGTTTGGGTTTGGGTATATTTGAACACATTCAATATTTGAAAACTCTCTAAAATAAAGCACTGTTTTCAAGGAATGTGGTTCAGAAAGCAGTATTTTCTGATGGCTCTTAAAAACATATCAGGGATGCCGATTTCAGCAAGAAATAAACGTATTTTGGACTCAGTTTCCTGGGCTGTTTGGGCTGTGCCCATCAGCTCTTCAAGAGGAATCTCTTTGCAATTCTGAGTCTGTTCAGAGGGTAATGTAGGAGTTTTCAAGTGTGACTGGTAGATACTACGGTTTTACCCAAAGTAATGCAAGGGCTAGGTGAGGAGATGAGGTAAGTAAGGCTTCATGCCACTCATTGCTTTTCCTGGACTCTATAATTTCCTAAAGGCTTCCTAAGGCTTGTTGAAAGTTGAACTTAGCTTTTGAGACACATCCCACCTACCTCCTGTGTCCTACAGATATTTCTAATGTGGCATGGAAGATGGATGGCTTGTAGTATCTCTTGCAATAGATTTTTTGAGATTTATTTATGCCATCATTGGCATAAAGACCAAGGAAAGGCTGAGAATCTGGAAAACAAGGAACTGTGTTTTTAAACTATTGCCAGTGTGAGTGCTGAGCAATGCTACTACGGCAATAATTATAAAAAAATCAATTAAAAGAGGCAAAACAAAGTTAAAAGGAAATTGAATTGTATTCACTCCTCATATTGTAATAACTAAATTGCCCATTAGTATAACAAGTAATACAAAATGTTTTTGTGGACATCTCAGGTTGTTTGTTAGAGGTGGTGGGCTGGATTCCTCTCACATATTTTCATCTGATACTAATGAAAAAGCAAAGTACTTACCAGTGCTTGTTGGCACTTCACAATGACCACTCCCAGAATGCTGGTGTTTCAGTGAAACCATTCCTTTGAAAACACCAGTTTTCTATGTGAGCTTCTTATTTATTAATTTGTTAGAAGTCCAAAG
This sequence comes from Geospiza fortis, assembly GCF_000277835.1. Classification (NCBI taxonomy): domain Eukaryota; kingdom Metazoa; phylum Chordata; class Aves; order Passeriformes; family Thraupidae; genus Geospiza; species Geospiza fortis. Next base: position 4,989,581 of record NW_005054322.1, read on the forward strand.
CGCATTGACCAGGACTGAAATAATTTCAGGTAAAAAATAGTACTGCTGAAATTCAGGTTAGCTAAAATAAGTTTTTAAAAATAATTTTTCATTGCATTCTGAATTAGTAAAGATGAAAATAGTAGGAAGAGCTTGCTCCTATATGATGGACCTTAGGGGATTCCCTTTTCCTGTCCACAAGAGCAAAGACTGTGGTGTATGTGAAATGCAGAGTAACAAGGGAATTCAGAGTGCAGAAGAGGAAAGAGTCATAGGAGACCTGCGTTATGGCTCCCACAAAATACTACCACAGCATAGTTTTTCCCACAATTTCATTAACCATTTTTTCCTCCCTGACATTTGCTTTTTTTGCAAGGGGAAAATGAATTTGATTTGTTCTGTTATTGCTATAAATATTGACTTCTAGGTTTGATCAGGAGGATGGGTCCCTACTGGTTTCAAAGACAGCAAATACATGATCTGCATGAATTTTGCTACAGATTATTTTAAAATTCATCTGTGCTGTTGTACATTTTAGAAGAGGTGTTTCACAATGATGTGATGAAAGCACAGCTCTATGTTTCTCAACAGACTTTGAATATCACAGAGGAATTTTCCCCCCATAATCTTAGGAAGCTGAGGCAGTGACACTGAAGAGACATGACTTCATAACTTGTGTCTCACCTCCCTAAGCTGACATTCTCCTTCCTTTATAGCCATGTTTTCCCACTTAGAGACTAAGGTTTGTGATGCCACTCTGTTTTCCTTCTTCCTGAGTCCCTTTGTGTGATGCTCCCACATGACTGCTTAGTATATATTCCCTGCCTATGGCTCTGACTGTTAAATTGTTTTTATTCCAAGGGTGTGCTTTCTTTAAATACTGTGAGAAAAGCTCTTCTCTTTGTACCCCCTATAACTCTTCAACTCTGCTGCTGGTACCAGTCTTGATGGTCTCTTCAGTGCCTGCTTTGTCCTCGGTCTCTGCCTCTTTCTTGGTCGTCCCTTAAGAACCGAGTAATTTCCAACACTTCTTTTTTTTTCACCTGAGAAGACTCTGTCTTATTTAACGGCACACTGAAATCCCAGTGCTGGCAGACTTGTGAAGCACTCAAAAGCACAGGTGGTGGGTTGCCCCTTTTTGTGTCTGTAACTGCAGGGAAGGAAGGCGGAAAGAGAAGGTTTTGCTTTAGTCCTGGCTTTGGCACAGCAGCAGGTATGCCGTCAAAGCTGACAAACAGCAGAGAGGGCAGAGCATTAAGATGGTATCCAGCAAACCTGGTTTCAATCCTTGGTTCAGTTTCCAGTACAACAGGTATGAAATTTTCCTTCCTCTCTGATGTGTTGTGAGAGTAAAACCAAGTTAAAAATTGTGGATTTCTGGCGTCTGTGGGGTGGCGGATGGACCTCGATTTTCCAGCTCTGTGCTTAAATTGCCACAGAACAGATCTGTGTGCTGGGTTTGGTGCTGTCCTGTGAGCAGCAGATGTGGGAAGCAGCTCACTGCCCCAGTGGGTGCTCCTGGGAAGACATTTGGGCGCCTGCATGGTGTAAGAACATGCAAAGGACAGAAATGCGGTCTCTGAGCTTAGCTGTCCTGCTGTTAGTCCACTGCTGAACTTGAACATCTGCAAGAATTTGCAACCACAAGCAAGACACAAAACTGAAGAACATTTTGGGTTTCTGGGTTACAAGATACATATTCTTTTTGGAAGTTCAAAGAAAGGCTTAAATAATTTTTGTTAGGAGGAAAAAGCCCCCTAATTAAATTCTAATTGCAGAGTCTGAAATTTTTCTTCCTTTTATAAACTATGTTAGAAACAGGGCAACTCCTCCACCCCTGATAAATAGCAGCAGATGTAACTCAATAGACTTCAAACCATTCCAAAGCCTTTGACAGGACAAACAACACTAACACACTTTCCAGTCTCAACCATCAAATAAAGTGTTTACCAATTAGGATATAATGGCCATTGCTTTTCTTCTTTAAAATACAACAGAAAAAAAAGAAACAACCAAACTGGAAATTATAAAATCTGTCATTGAACTTTAATTAGCTCTGGCTCTTTGACGTTCTGAAACCTGCATGAAGAAAAATAATTACATTTCTTTTGTATGCAACAAATTAATGCTTACAAAATGCAGTGCAGTATGAAATTCTCTATTCTCTCAGGATGCAGACCACATAGCAAACAGGGTTTCAGTCTCAATTGGTGATTCCAGCGGAATAACTGGAACAGAGCCCCATGTGAGCACAACCAGCCACAAATGGTAAAATGCTTAACAATGTCTCAGCTCCAGGGCACTGTCCCCAGGGCTTTTTGTTCAGGCCTATGGCTCTTAGTGCCCCTGTGCAAGTGTTTGCATAGCAATGCTGCTGGGCTTAATACAGACATGGACTTGCAGATTAGAAATGGCAGAAATTGACTCAATTTTATGCTTTGCAAAGCACTGGTTAACTTGGCAGTTATCTTTACATTCAAAAAAAAATCTGAAGTGAATTATTCTTCAGTTTGTCAAACAAGTGCAATACCAAATGAAGTGAATTCACAATCAGAACAAATGGGATCTAGACTTCTATCGGTGAACCAAATTCTGCAACTGACATGTTGCGTCCTCTCCCATATGAGATGCAAATAGAGAGGAACTGGCCTGAGACTGTGTTTAGTACTACTGATTTCCCTAGAAAAGTGTTTGTATATAGACTTGAATCACTCCTGATTGTGCCAGGATTTAGTTAGCAAATGAAGTAAATCTCAAGCATGTGACTTCATTGATTCAATGGATCTTGACTGATTTGATTAATATAATATACTAGTATCCACCCATTCTTGGTTTTCTGGATTTTCCTCTTTGTTTTATTGACTAATATCACACTATTTCCTAGTTGTTTTTGCTAGACAGTGCATGTGTCTTTTACCCAAGAAAATTAAACAAAATTCCTTGCTATAGGAAGAAGACTCTGTCAATCCCTCCCATTTGAGGGTGCCATATGTCAAATTAAACCTTTCTTTTCACCTTGATGATTATTTTTTGTTAAAGATGTATTTTGTTAAAGATCCAGAGTGTGCAGACTGAGCTATAGAATTGAGGTTGGACCTGCACCAGCAGAGGACTCATTGTTTGAGTCGTGTTGGTACAGCTTGAGCAAACACTCAAAGCAGCTGGTCAGCTCCAAATGGATTTCATCTCCAGCCAATTGTTACATGCAGCCCTGCTTCCAATGCCTTACCTCTCTCTGCCCATGCCCTATGCCTATTCTTTTCCAGAAATTCTCATTCTCATTTTCCATCTTCTTTTGAGCAGCTAGATTTTGTGGCTGTTACTTCTTTGGCAGGAGAAATATTTTATTCCTCCCTATCATCTCCTGGAGAAAAACAAATGACAGCAGAATCCCAAAGATCTCCCCTTCCCTTCAGTCCAGTTCCCTGTTTTTTTATTTCAGTAGAGAAAGGCAGAGCAGAGAGAAATGGAGAGCGTGACAGCAAATCCACACTTGCCTCTGAAAACAAAAGCCAACCAATCAACCAACCAACCAAAAAAATCCTTTTGAAATCAAGACAAATTGCTTTTACATATTTGTGCGTAAAGGTCATTTAGTAGCATTTCAATTAAGACAATTTTCTGTCCTCAGTGAAGTCCACTCTTTAGCTTTGGAAAATGTTTGACTTTTTTTTTAATCATCAAGTACTAAGCATATCTATTCTTTTTTCTTATCTTCTGACAACTTTAGGCCAGCTTTTTCTTCTGGGAGTTGAAGCTGTATCTGTGTTAGTCCACGAAACATGCTTGGGTCTGACCCCCATGAGGATGAGCACACAGTGCCTGGGCAGGCAGAGGAGCTCAGACCTTGGAGCAGGGTAGGTGCCTGTGGACCACCCACTCCTGGACACCCTCTGGCTCCCAAACTGTGCCTGGGAGCTGCAGGGGGACACTCCAGCTGGCACCAGTCCAAACTGTGCTGTAATCAGGTCACTCCAACAGCTTAACAGTAGGGATGATCCATCCGTCTTTCCAGGACGCAGGACCTCTTCCAGGCACTGGTTATCTTAGCAATATAGACACAAACAGAGAGTATTCATGATTTTTTGTAGGTCCACTAACTCTCTGGGTCTTAGAAGAGGACTTTAAGTCTTGAAATTATGAGGAGTACATTTTTAGCTAGTTTTAAGGAGCAAGGCATCCCCTTTTCTGTCAGAGGTTGTGCAAACAACAGCTGAGACTTGAAATAGTGAGACATGCGGGTCACAAACCCTGTGGGATGAACATATGAGTGCGTCAGGTCACCCAGCAAGAACTCTGTACCTGTCTTTGCACTTCAGAGCAAAAGTTGGAGTTGTAGCATCACCGAGAAGCCCAGGCACAGTGGGCTTTGGCTGAGGGTGTATCTTCCAAATCATACACCTCTGAGCCACCATACCAGCAATTAGAAAAGCCCCAACTGTGAAAACAGAGGTCACGTTTCATCAGATCATCCTCTCTTGCGGAGCTGCAGACTGGTTTGCTATTCCTTTGAGTCAATCCTGTGTACACATTTCTGATGTTTAGATCTCAACTGGGAGAATTCCATGCTGGATGTACACCATGTGGCTGCACTGCTGGAGTCAGCAGCCACTAAAGTCCCCAGTCTCCAACATGGGCCAGAGCCAGATATGAGCAAATTCTTCTCAAGTTACAAGCTGGTTACAGCCAGAGGTTTAATAATGTGGTTTCACTAGGTAATTGTGCTATCCAAGTTAACTATTAATTAACCTCCCATTAGATGATGTCAGACCTTGCTGCACAAGAAACAATTGGCATAATTTTAACAGTTTTTATTTCCATGTTGACCGTATTGATTATGCATTAAAAAGATAAGCAGGGAAGGATTAGATTGCATTAGCTGTCCATTGAGTCACTATTTCTTCTATTTTCATCCAGATCTTTAAGAAGTTTTATATCTTTGTGAAAGTATTTTATTTATATTTTTAGCAGAAATTATGATATCCCATACTGCTGTGGCAAGGCCCACATACTACTCCTTCAAGTAAACTCTGTACTATTTTCTCCTCTACATATTCAGTTGATAACATTTTGTTTAACAAGTTTGAAATGAGATTTAACCTCTTTCTGGCAAGGACAACACCTTCTTACTTGTTCTGTAAGTGGCAGGCAGACTTTTTCAGAGATATAAAAGGCCTATTCAAAACACTCCCCTTTCTGATACAATGGGAATATCGAACTATGCAAGGTTGGGTTTTTGCTTCTACAGCCAAGCTCTTAAAAAATACTGGATCAACAGTTATCTGTTGTTTCCTTCCACTACTGGGACTTCCTGCAACACAGCTGTATAAAATAAGAACACTGTCTCTTCCCATGTCTGCACCAGTGGCCTTTGAGGTGACCCTTCCGAAATTACAAGGCAGGGTGGTCTGAATGCCACCATTAATTCAGGTTAGGCAAGAAACTGCAATGTATGTTACTTCACATGTGCGGCATGACCACAAAAACTTGCACTGCCGAAGTCCTGGAATCCCAGGGCTTGTGTGGACAAGTAGGAAGCAATTTTAGCGGTGCTCCCACTATCCATGTTAGCAGGTTGTTTACCAAGTTATTTTGAGACGCTCATGGGAAGTCAAGGAGCTGAGACGGATATTCAAAATAGATGTCTGTCACGTAGCATTTGGAGAATTCATTGTCTGCCAGTTACCAGGGAAGTTCTGCAAGCCATGCTGGCAGCATCAGACTTACTGACAGAGAGATTAAATATTCATTTTGTAATTAGTGGGAGTATTGCTTTGTTTTTATTGCAGTAATACATAGAGGTTCCAACAGGGATTGAGGGCCTCTCTGTGATAAGCATTAGATTTATGTACAATAATAATTAAAGTTCTTGCCTCACAGTCCTATGAAGGTCATCTGAAGGATGCTGAGAGATTTCAAAACAAATAAAGTGATTATGAAATGGATCCACCTTGAGCTGTTCAGCTCCCAAAGTTGCAAGATCAAGTCAAGACCACACACAGAGCTCTCTCTCTCCATGTTGTTTATGAATGGTTTACAAGGGGCTCTTCCCAGGGGGTCACTACCACAGGCACTCCAATATTATACCCACTTCTAAAACAGCCTCCACAGAATCGTTATTATGAACATTTTTTCAGATGTTATAAAATAACGGCTTCACAGCGAGTTAACTACTCTCTAGCTTAGTCGGATGGGGAACAATATAGTTTATGTGCTCTGAGCTTTCTCATGGATTAAATTTATCACTTGGTCAGTGGTAGTGCCCCTGTTTGACAGATGTAGGCCATTATTGAACAATTTGGCCTTGAAAACAGTGACTGTATTTGGAAAAGTACTTTTGGCACAGCTAACCTCAATTTTAGCAATCCATAACAAAACATGGGAGACCTTTCTTATGCTGAAAAAGACATGGAATAGGCTACTTCTGAAAGTATTTTAAAAAATGTGATGGCAAGGACATTTTCAGTTGAAAAAAAAGGCCAGGTTGGACTATTAGCCACACTTTGCTCACTGAGGTGATGGCTTCTGTCAGCTCCGCATTTCATTTACCTGTGTAGAATCCTAGAAATAATGAGTCATGTTGCAACAGAGTCAAATGGTGACAGTGCAGCAGTGGCCTGGGGGGAGCGCTCAGGTGTGACCTCTGGGCAAAAGGGAAAGGGTGGGGCATCTGCTCACAAGCTGCCTTGCAAGAAGAGACTTTGGCAGCATGGCAATTTTGGGATGGTGTTTCAGTACAGAAAACTTGTCATGTATACATATATTTGCATGTACATTGGGATAGACAGGAGGGTCACACATTTGGTGGAGACACTTTGGCAGAGTGTGACTGAAACTCTGCCAGTGTACAGGGTATCAAGTCTGTGTCACATAAGGGTGTTGGAAAGAGAGGAAACTGCTACTCCTCCAGTACAGGGGAATCTTCAGCCAGAGTTGGAAAAAAATGCAGGAGAGAGCAAAGATTTTCCTCATTTTAATTCACAAGAAGATGTGTTTCTGATGAGAAAGGACAGGGACATCCAAAAATTAGTGGACATGTTGAAGATGGCAGTTTGTAGTCATGACAAGGGGCTATAGAAAGCATGAAGAGCAGGGAAAGAAGAGCTTGTGCAAAGTGTTAATTTCATCGTAAGGGAGTTAGCGAAACTTGGAAGTACTGGAAAGGAAGAATGAAGACTCCAGTGTCGTAAGGCTAGGCAGAGATGGAAAGGAAAAACTGACTATAGCCGAGGACCAGGAGGAATGTGATGGTTTAGGAATGTGCCTTCAGATACAGCCCTGTTCTTGCAAGACACATGTTGACTGAGTCTGTGGCCAAGGTCGGCCTTGGTTTGACAAGCATGATCCATCATGCATCCTTCCCCCAGTATTGAAGTGGAAGTTTTCCCTTTGTGATATGTTCTGTGAAAGCTGAAACCCTCAGTGATTCTGGCAGCATCCTCTCTGAGCATGACCCGACCTTGTCAGTGAATGCAGAAGGTGCAAGGCCTGGGGGATGTGGGATGCTAGACCTGGTCATGTTGGAAAAGGCTCCTCATTGGCTAAACAAGGCATGGGGTTGAGTATCTGACATGGAATTCAAGCTATTGACCTTGGGTCACAGACTCAGAAGTAGTGTCCTTCCCATTGCCTTTCCCCAATCCTCACGAACAACAGCAACCTCCTGGGGTAGCAGATGGGCTGGAAAACAAGACCAGAGTCTTCTGGGATGACAAGGGCAAAGCAACTCTGGTTGTGCCTGAGGATATGTTGGCCAGCAGCAGTATTGCCAGAGGCCACCCAGTCTGGAGATGTCCTTGAAAGGGTGGTGTGAATGTTAGCTTGAGTGCTCTTTTTGGGGAGACCTTAATAGCCAGATGTAAACCTTCTGTCACCCTCTCTGGGGTTTGACAGCAAAAAAGGTGACTTTCAATGCAAACAATTCACTTTTCAAGTTAAAGTTTGAGTGCAGATCAGCTCCAAAGAGTTTTAACAAGGTGAGGTGTGTGAATGCATTTAGACATCTGCATGTTCCCAGCCTCTGACCTTCTTTTTTTTTTGCCTATGAAGCATAAGACCACAGAATCTCTATTGAAAATGATTAGAATAAAAGACTGAACTTATTTATATCCACATCATCTTTGTTCATGTGTGCTGGCTGACACATGGCCACTCTTGGGATGTTGGGATGGAGCACAGGAGCCATTTTGTATGCAGCAGATCTTACCAATAATTTTCAAGGAGTGGGAGAAGTGGCAAATAACTTCCTTAATTGAAAATTATGTGGGAATTTCATGGTGTGCAGAATATAATTAACCACACTGGAATCTGGCCAAGGAACCAAGGTTAACACCGCTGTACTTGCAGAAGTGCCACTGGTAAAGCAACACCTCCTGAAAACTTTAGAACCTAATCCATTCTATAAAATAAATAAAAGGCATGTATTTGAAAGGTGGTGTACAGCTTTTATTTATATTTGGCCATGCCTTCATCACTTACCACTGAAATAGTCAATCATGGCTGTACACTAAAATCAGAAGTATATACAGCTCTTAATGACATATTTTTTTAGTGAATCAAAGTTGAGTTAGTATATTGCATTATGCCAATTCTTTATAAAATTAAGCCAAAGTCATCTAACATATGCAACACATTTTATCAAATGTGTAAGAAATGTTTGGAAGACGAATATTGTTTATATAGAAGGAAGGGGGGAAAAGTAAAGTTGGCTGCATATCACGCAAAAATTAGTTCAGTAAAAGGGGTAAAAAAAAAATCAAGCTATGTGCCAGAGTTTCAGTCACAGTCAGATGAGCTTTTCTGAGCTTGCAAGTACTATACAAATGTGAAAAACACACGCTTGGTGCAGGAGGAAGCGAAGAAGGAAATAGCTGATGGAGAAGTCAGGGCTGTTTATGCCAATGGTGACGCTGCAAGTCAGATAGAAAAAAAGCAGCAAGAAATGAAGTCATGCCCAAAGCCTGGGTTAATCTCTCACATTGCTGGAGCTTGTTGCAGATTCTTTAGGCCACAGTGTGGGACAGCTATGGGTATGGTGGCACAAGTAGCACCCCTTCTTTTCCAGAGGGAACATGATTCTCATCATGGCTGCAACTCAATAAGCTAAAAAATCCCATGGAAAACAGGAGTAATGTTTGCCTGTTGTGTAAAACATGGACTGGTCATGCAGATTTGGGCCTGATGTGAATCACAGAATCATAGAATGGTTTGGATTGGAAGGAACCCTCTTGAAATGGGCACCTTCCACTAGACCAGGCTGCTCAATGCCCAATCCAACCCAGCCTTAGACACTGTCAGGGATGGGGCATCACAGCTTCTCCATGCAACCTGTGTCGTGGCATCACCACCCTCACAGTAAAGAATTTCTTCCTAATCTCCAGCCTAAAGCTACTTCTTTCATTTTGAAGCCATTCCCCTTGAAGGTCCCTAAGAACCCATCCTTGTGAGCCAAGCAAGACCTCAAACTTTCCACCCTCAGACAGAAACCTGAAAGATTATCAGAGTGACATTTTAGAAAGTTCAGTGAAGCAAAATTCCCAAAAGATGTAGGTGTGGCACACAAGTCTTTGAAGCTGAAGTGGTGCTGCAGGCTTACAGCAGTGGGTGAAAAAATTTTGCATCTCATGAATGCCTCTAAAAATGTCCCTGCTCTACCCTGGAATGAGGGACTGCTTGCAGCATGGTGTTATTTATCCCTGTGACAGGCTAGATGGCTGGAGGCCAGTGGAGCAGCTCAGTGCCTGGGGTGTGCAGGGGCAGAGCAGGAACCTGTGGGGCTGACGTTGCCTCCTTGGCTGTCATTGACAGTACTGGAGCCAGGTCTGCCCTTCCCTTATTTGGGGTGAATTTGGGGAGGTGTATTTTGGGCTGAGGGGGCTGAAACAGCAGGAGCCTCTGCCCAGTGTAGGCAGAGTTTGGAGCTGCCAAGCGACCATCCTGGGGTGGGCTGCCAGCCCTTTCTGGGGGAATTTGGGCTGATTCAGAGTGTCAGCACCTGGGAAGTAACAGCACCTAGAAAAAGACAATGAGGAAGGCCTCGTGTCACCGGCCTGAGAAGATGTAAAGCATTTTTTGTTTTAATGTGACTGAAGAGAGGCTTGATTCCCAGTTTGTCCCATGAAATAAGACTGTATTTGGAGTCTTTCAAACTTAGTAGTATTGCATCAAAGAAATATCTGACACAAGAATTAATTTCTCCAGCCCACTGTGAAGATTAACTCCCTGAATATTGACTGATTTCTTTGGTCAATAGGCAACAGTGTGCAGCTTGCTGGAAGAGTGTTTGCTGTTTTGTGTTTTGCATTCCCTTGCTGAATGCTTCAGATTTCACTGGTGGAGATTTCATACTGACTCTGCTTTTTTTGTTCCCATTATAAGACTTTTAAGTTGCTGATGGAAACTTCTGCCCTTGAGTATGAGCACAGCCAAGGGTAACATCTCAATGCCAAATACTAGAGGGGATGCCATCAGCCCCTTAAATCAAGCAAACTACATTTGCTACTAATGTACTACAAATTGCTAGTCTTCCCCTTCCCTGATGCTGTGGGAGTGGGTGCCAGGGGCACTGAGGGGCTGGCAGGGTTTAGGGGAAGGATGGGAAGCAGCTCCTGCAGCCACTTGCTGAGCCCTGTCCCAGGGAGACGTGGGCTGCGGGGCTTTCTGCCCCAACAGCAGACACACAGGCAGGCTTTTGATTCACATCATAACTACAGCAAATTTCCACTGAGCAAAAAAACATATAAAGAAACACTCCAAAGAGGCTAAGCCCTCTGGCTGGGCTGGGTGATGGAGGGAGTCAAGTGGCTGGAAAACATTGCTAAACAGTTAAATCCAGCAGTGAGTGTTGAAGCAGCTGATTCTCTAAACACATAATTTCCCTGCAGCCTAAGTTGGATTTGAGAGGAGTGTTGCCCTAGCAGGAGCTGCAGGGCTGCTGGGGAGGAGTGGGGCATGGAGAAGGGGATCGGAATGTACCCAGAGTGCACAAACCTGGAGCCATTGCTCAGGCAAAATTCCAAGAGACCAGCCCCTTAATGCAATTTCACTGGGGCTTTGAAAGCAATTTTTACATAGCATCTTTCTCCTTGACAAATACAAATGCTTTCATCAGTGATGACTGGCACCAGCCCCCTGTGGCTTCTCTTGGACTGGATTCAAGCTGTATGGTTTTTTTTGCTATAAATCTTTCTATCCCACTCCCCTTCCCCTGTTCCCCTCCCCACCTTTTAAATTCTTCATTGATTTAATGCTCCCCCTTCAGAGGCTATCAAACAGCTTTTCCCTGAACACTTTTGGTTGCTCCAGTGAAATAGACTTGGAAGAAAAGTGGTTCCAGGCTGAGAACTTGAAGAGGTTATACATGAGCTCTGCACAGAGATTGAAAATCTCTGAGTTGTTATAGCAGCTGTCCCAGCTGAAAAAATGTCAGGGAGTGGGATCATTTTCTGTGTATTTTATGGACAGGGAATAGGCCAGGTTCCCTGGTATTTGAGTTACTCTGGAGCTGTTCAGCCAACCCCTACACTTTGCAGGATAGTAATCGGATCCTCAGTGCCCCTAAAGTGTGCTAGCACTCAGGGTAGAAAGGAATAGCTCTATGCCAAGTGCTAAGTGGACTTTTAAGTGTGTAAGCCATTTTCTACTTGTAAAATCTAGGTTTGATTCTGTAAAAGGACTTGGACACCTTTTATTCTAGGGAATTTGATGCAATTTTGCTCTATATTTAGGCTGAGCAAACTGTTCTCTGGGGCTAACTCCCTCTCCCCCTCTGTTTTTCTGTTTGTGATTAAGAAAGGATTTTATAATAATTAATTATTTAAAGTTGTTCAGCTGCACTTGGACCAATACATTGCAACCACTGGGCTGTTTGCACTTGCTTTGCTGGTTAGCTGAAGTTTTCCACAAAATTTAAGACCAGAGGGGGCCATTTGAACAGTCAGTCTGACCCCCTGTACATCACAAGCCATTAAATTTCACCCAGTCAGCCTCCTACTGAGCCAAATAATGTCAGAGTTGGCTAAATCACAGAACCCAGAATCATATCCAACCTGGATTTGAAGACATCCAGGGCCACAGTCTCTGACACTCTCTTGGTAGTTTGTAACAATGATTTAAAATTGTGCCTTGTTTCCTATTTGAATTTGGTTGGAAACTGAATCCAGACTTTGGTTCATGTTATGCCTTTCCTGCCAGGTGACACAGCCATTTGGAATATGGTATTTTGTCTCCATGAAGATATTTATATATGCTGTTATCAAGACACGTCCCAGTCCTTTCTCTAGCTGTTGGAAAGGTAAGGCAAACAGACTGTGCTTTGCGATTTTCTCCCAATAAGGAAATTTATATTTCATTTAAAAAACACTTAAAAATTATATAATTGTCTTCTCAGGTGCTTGACTATCCTTTTAAGAAGATGAGTGGCAGAACTGCAGAAAATCGTTCTGTCTTGACAAAATATAGGGAAAAATTTTTAAATCCTAGACCTGGATGTATGTCTGCTGTGAGCATTTTCTCACCACCTGCTTGTGGGCGATGCCCAGGCACACACTATTCTCTAGCCATAGCTTGCTATTTTATCATTTGCAAGGGGAGGGAGTGATTGAATTTGTGGAAAACTTTTTCCTGCTTGGTACACGCTTACATCTGGGAGGTTTAAAGGACTTTCTCATTCTGCAGAGAACTCACAGAAAGCAAGTTTATTGGGGTCCTCTCCTGAAAAATGAGAAGGTGGACCTCAGCCAAAGGCTTGAATCTCCATCCCTGTTGCCTGAGTAAGACACTCTCGAGTGGATTTTGCTGTTGTTACACCTCTTCTGTGGGAGCCATATTGCGAAATCATCAGCTATGCCATCTGACCATACAGCAGCTGAATACTCTCATCATGCTAGAGTTGGAGCTCTTGTCTCCTTTGGGAACTCTTCTGCTTGACCTAATCATCACATAGTTATGGGTTAAAGCTGTTTGATGAGGAAAAAATTTGGTGAAAAACGCAAAGAGCTTAGGACTCTCATACCCTCACATTGCTCTGTATTCCTTGTTAGGCATGCAGCTCTGCATTTGATTGCTTTAAAACATTCTAACTTTATTACTCCCAAGTCACTGATGAAAAGCGAGTTGAATAGTGTACAGCCCAGCTCTGATCACAGAAGACCTCTCCATCAGGTGCACCCATATGGAAAATTTGCCTGCTGATAACTACTTTTGGGTATGTCCTGAAGCCAGTACTTGATTTAGTTACTGCAGCCTTTACTGACTGCGTATAATGCTAATTTTAGGGAGATGAACACACCCTAGAAACTGAGCCATACTTCAGCTGCACTTATAGCAACCTAATAAACACCAGTCCAACTTACTTTTTTAGGATGATAGGACCTCTTCCTTATGAAACTGTACTGAACACTAATAATTATATCCCTGTCATCCCATTCTTTACTCGTTACCAACTTTTAAATGATGTCCAGGATTAGCATCCACTTACCCAGGTTTTGGCTGCTTGCACCGCGTGGCCTGTCCTTTCTGTGTTTTGGCACATCACTGTACACTTTAAACCACTGGAAAATATCCAGTGTTCAAAAAAGCATCAAAATTGAATGCAAGTTGCCTAATTGCTACCTTAAGCAGGACTTATAGATGTATTTTCTATGGGCCCTTCCATATAAAAATTACTACTTTTAGTAGATCTTCAACATCCTGCTTATTGTGATGGAATCAAGTGTTTCTTATTATAGTCTTGTGTTATGAATATGTTACTTACATTTTACCATGCCTTCCATGCATAGGCCAGAACTAGACACACAGCACTTCTGCCTTCTTACATATTTTTCTGCAAATCAGATATTGTCTAGAATGACTTTTAAAATATAGCAAGGTTTTATACTTTATTGTTATTAAAAAATGTAGTTTACCCTGATGTTTTCAGACTTCTGTATGAACTTTACTTCTTTGAATTTTAGTTTACATTATTTGCTCTCTTCTTTCCTCACCTTTCTGTCATTTATTGCTCCTTTATGTCTAAGTTCATCAGGATGGCCTTTTAGAAAATGTCATTCTCTTTCCCGATTATGACAATGTGCTTTTGGCTGACCAAGAAGGTCTGTACATCATCTATATTTTAGTTTCTTAGTTTTTAATCTCCAGCCAAATTACTTTCTAATCAATCTTTCTTTCTTTCTTTCTTTCTTTCTTTCTTTCTTTCTTTCTTTCTTTCTTTCTTTCTTTCTTTCTTTCTTTCTGCCTGCCTGCCTGCCTGCCTGCCTGCCTGCCTGCCTGGAAAGATCTCCTGTAGCATTTGTTAAGTTTTGTTTGCAGAACTATGTCTCTATAAAACTGTATTTAAGTAGGCTAAATGTTAAAAATTGATTTTTTGGTTCATGCTGATGTCTTTTTGATCACAACTGCTGTCACAGTTTACTGTCTGTAATTTTCACTATAATGATGTATAAGAGTTTCATTCTAGGCAAGACATTTTTATTAGAAAAATGCTGCAGGTATTTTAAAGAAATCCTACTGATGCCTGGCTACTGGATATGGAAGGATCCCTTGTCCCCATCTGCCAAACTGTAGTTTTGTACTAGCTGCCCTGATCTCTGGTTTGACTCATTGGTCTAAAAGAAGCCTTCACCTCTGTTTGACAACTCGCTGCTGGCTGTTTGTTTTATGGGATTTGTCACCTGAGACATATGCTCCAGAGAGTTTTTCTCTGCTTGTTGGTTTGTTTTTTAATTCTTACTCAGATTTTTTTAAAAAATGCAATGAGCTATGCAAGATATTCCTATGGGATGAAGTCTGACCTAGGCCAGGAGGAGTTGAGTGAAGACTTTGCAGTTCCTCCTCTCTCCCTCTTTTGGGCCCCTTTAGAATCATTTCAGTGAAGCAGTTAAACACTTTTCCCGCAATCCTTGCTATGACATTTAGTCCATCATTCGTATTTACGCAGCCACGTGTGAGCTCCCCTATAAGAATAATGAGAGTAAATGCCCCATGTGGCGTCCTGCATATAAATTTCTATACTGGCTTGAATCTTCACTCATCTTTTTTTTTTTTTTTTTGTTACAAACTGTAAGAAAGTGCCTGGATATGGTTTGTGAGCAGTTTCCCTCCTGCTACTTCAAAAGAGCATATTATTCATGTAATGAACAAGCTTAGTGCTGGACTTGACAAAACACTGGGAAATACACTGTTGGGCACAATTCTGAACTGGCAGGGAACTGGACTGGATGACCTAATAGGGCTCTTTCATCTCCAGTTACTTATGATTTTCAATGCTAATTAAAACCTCACTAGCTAGTGGGGAAGAATATCACGGCCAATTCAAATAACTTCTTAAAAACTTTCCTTCTGTTTATTTTTTCCACTTGCCCACTTTGATTTTATACACATATCACTTAAAAACACCCATAATTACAAAAGTGTCCAGCTATAAAACTACAGAACAAACAAACAAAACCATTTACACAGCTTGTAATTGAAGTGCAAAGGCCAGGAAATAAATTATTTTGCTTTATTAAGGAAAAAGAAAGTAATTTCTCTAGTACTACCCAGGCCCCCAGGTGTGCTGGGGTATGGCTGTGCTCTCAGCTTACCTTCTGTCTGAGCTCTCTCTTAGCTCTCACCAGATCTGGACACTGACAGAGAACTCTTTTACCTTTATAAAAACTTTCAGCCCTCAGACTTGCTGAGCAACTGCTTCAGCTTGATGCCTTGCTGGAGAAGGGCAGCCCAAACCCACTGGCTTTCACCATCTTGTGATGGATGTCCAGGATGTGGGCTGGTGTGGGACACCCAGCTTCTCCTGAGCCCTTGGGGGCTTGTGGGGAAGCAGGGCTCCTTGCACAGCCTTCTGGCCACAGCTGCTGGATAGTTACACATAAGTGAGATCTGGGTCTGGTGTCAGCCTAGGAATGGATGTGCTACAGCAGTGAAACCCAAGTGTCTGCCCTGATGGGCCCATATGGAAACCCAGATGACTTCCTGTCTTTCCTCAAGGCATCAAAACCACTGAAATACTAGAGAAGATATTTGGGAAAACCTGTCAACAGCTGAAAAATTAAATGGGAGGACCATGACCATTAAGGTTTAAGGAGACATTCACACAAGTATTAATAGAATAATCTTGGGTGAACAGGATGTCTGAAGGTTGTGTGGTCCAACCATCATGTAAAGCAGGGCTGACTTTGAGCTCCACCTCTATTCGAGCACATTTCTCAGGGTCATGTCCTGTCAAATTCTTAATATCTCCGAGGACAGAGGCTCCACAACCTCTGTGCTAATGTCAAATTACCTTCATCATAAGATCTTCCCTAATATCCAAATAGATTTTGCAATATGTTACTGCTTCCATTATCCTTTTGTTGTGTACCTCTGAGAAGAGTAAAAATGTCAAGGAAAATGGGGGAAAAATCAAAGTAGTAATACATAATAATACACATAAAATAAAATAACTCAGACAACCTGTTTACTGCCTGGAAACTTTCTATTTAAAGAGAAGTGTCCCTAAGTGGCTGTTATTGCTGCAGTGACACACTGTCTAGAAACAGTGCAGCTGTATCTGCATTCATCTTGCTAAAAGGGCTGTCCAAACTGCAAAGTATGAGGTCAATTAAGAAATAACAGAGATTAGAAGAGCCGATCAGAGTAGATGATTAAATTTTATTTCCAACAGTGACATTAGTCTGCAGGGTTCTTCAGACCATCAGGTCAGACTGTAAGGAAGAGTCCAGTAGGAGGTATTTGAGCATCAAAACCTGTCTAAGCACTGTGATGAATCCAGATGAAGATTTTCCTGAGACACCATTCTCTGCCTTGGGGCAAGGGGGTGGTGAGGGCTGCTATTGTGAGGGTTGCTCTAAAAGGGAATTCAGTAAAGACTTCCCTCTTATATTAACTTAACTGGACTCATACATGTTCCTTTCACAGCAGAAAGATGATACATCACAGTCACAGAACATTTCAGGGTGCGCTTTAGAAATTTTTAAAGTCTTGCTCCAGATGGGTTTGAAAATAAGACAGTGGAGAACGCTACTTTTGGCAGAAATAAGCTTGTTATGAAGGGTATTGAAAAGAATCATACCCTGAAGTTTGCTGGGCATGCACAGGTCCCCAGACAAACAGTGGCCCACAGGAACGACAGGTATACCTTACAGCATGTTACATGCAATAATTTAAATTTTGATTTTCTGTCCTTCTAGCATACATTTTTTTAACATTTTCCTGTAACTATTGTATGTGGTAGTTTAGTGAGGACCATAAACTTGCACTTTCCCGCAGCCTGAATTTATAAACTGTCAGAGTTTACACATTCTTGGCCAAGAAATGTCTGGTTTTCCATAGATCTTTATTCTTTTGTTATATTCAAAGCAATGATTTTGTTCATGTTCTGAACAGGATTAGGATGAATAAGCTGGCAATTACCTATTAAAGAGTGGTATGCTTGAAGGAGAGTCAGACTGGAAAGGAGTTTGTGTTAGACAGTATCCTCAAGAAAAACGTTCCTCTGTATTTCACTTTATTCTGTTTGTAGGTATTTTTCAACGAATTATAATTGTCATTCTGTTAAAAGAGTTTCTCTTCCTAACAGATTCTGGGTCAAGTTGCTAATATCAACTGTGTGGTGATGACCAACTTCGGCAGAAATATGAAAGTCAGAAATTCAGTGGAAAGAAAACATTTCTTCTGTTCCAGGATGTGGGCAAATGCTTATGGGTGAAATAGAGCTGAAGGGCAAGAAATGTATATATTTTTTGGCCTGACCCTCCAATATATCCATTGATTTATGTCAGGAAGGCAGCAGAATGTGTTCCCATGACTTTACAAGCCCGCATAGGAAAAGGAGAACATTTTCATTTAAATTAAAAAGATAGAATTAACCCTGCTTGGAGAAGGTTTAATGCTGTTGCAATCAGGCAAATGAGAGGTTTGCATGCTTTTTTACAGTTTTAGTTTGGATGCTGGATTGGACACAGAAGCTGCGTGTTTTAACATTGGTAGTGTCTGGCTCGAAACCAAGACACATCTGTGACCCTGCTCATCTCATGCACATCAGGATGTGTAACATTACCCTGACAGATGTAGGAAGAAATATATCTTGGAGTAATTTTTTAAATTTTCCACAAAAAAATTGAGTTGTTTCGAAAATGAATTGTTACCTAAATACAGAGCCCTTCAGAGACAGATGTCTTCAGAGGCCAACAACAGGCCAGGCAGCTATTTCCTAGTTGAATCTCCACTGGCTGCAGGTGGGGAAAGAGGTACCTTTTGTTCTGGAAGGTACTTCTGGGGCTCCCATGCTTCATGTCTCTGACTTCACAGCTTCACAGTGGCCACCTGAGTTGATTTTGGACTGGGACAGAGTCTATATTATGTCTGGGACCACTGGGCATACCCCAACAAAAATAGCTCTTACACATTATTAAAGTGTTTTACTAGAGGGCAAGGGATTTAAAGGAGGGAGAAGGGTTGGTTTCATCCAGAGAATTGCTCTTTTACAGCCTGCAGCCAGCTGGATTCTTGATGGGCTGCTTCAAATTGGAAAGGAGGGAATAAGATAATTATCCTTCCTTAAAAATTAAGTGTCTTAAATTGATTTCACTTAACTTCCAGCCTGAATGGAGTGACTTATGATTTACAGCAAGGTGAGATCAGAATCAGGCTTGTGATCTTGGCATTTTTTTTGGTAAAAGCTATTTTCATTTCTAGATGTCATGGACCTTTCTGGGTCCCATCTGTTCAGGGGTGTCTACAGCATCACTCCATAGATAGGGTATTTTTCTGGGCAGAGATTTCATTCCACTGATTATTCACCGGCCTTAGTGATACTGAGCTTACACAATCTTTTTGACTTCGCATTTTGAAGCAAATTTGCTAGAGTGTGCTTTCTATAACCTTTAAAACAGGTTTTTACTGCTAGTTCTTGTTTAAAGAGCCAGACATCCGGCCCTGAAAAGCAGCTTGCTCTGTTGTAACACTTTGCTATAGATCTGGAAGCTTTCTTTATATTGCTGTCATGTCTGATGTTTGATGTGGAAAGGACAGTTTGTGGGAAAGAAACGATAAATTGTCCATCAGTTTTTTGCCTCTTACTGGGACTGCTGACTTATGTTTCAATTCCAGCAGCACTTCACTGACAGCTTTTTCCCATAGGCAGAAATTGTCCTTCAGAAGCTATAATTTGACCAGGACAAAATCAGCTCAAGTAGTCATGGGGCTAAGAGCTTTCAGAAGCTTCCCAGTTCAGATCTATGTATCTTTTACTTTTCTTTTCTTCATGCTGCATGAAGGAAATGTAGTGATCTAGGGCTGAACTGGGGAATGAAATGTCTGAGAGCACATTGGAGAAGTCAAGAGAGAGGCAGAGGTAGAGGGATCCACATGACAGCTAGCAGAGTTCCTTTGGGAAATTGTTTGGGTCTTTTTCTTCCCCTGTTACTCAACTTTTTACAGAAACCAATCAGACCAGATAGCACCCATACAACAGCTTCACGTCAATCTATCTTGTTACTGTTTATAGCTGCCTCTGCTGTGCAGTTCATAGTGGCTAAAAACTCCAGTAGTGGCTAAAGTACAGCTCCAATCTGTGATGAGTAATGTACTTCCTCAAGTATGGATCCACCCTGAGATGACAGTTGTCAAAGCCTGGAAGTTTTGGTGCTCATTCTCACCCCTCTGGGATCAGTCCACAGACTGATGAGTGTTGGAATTCTAGGCCCAGAGGTTCAAATTAGCAGCTGAAGGTTTAGTTTGTTAAAAGAAAACTTAGTAGAATTAGTGTTCAAATCCCAAACAGGTCCTCAAAACTTGTACCTTGTTTTTCATTATTAGAAGTGCTATTACTATGACTTCACCAGATTTTGATGAGTGCATCCCAGAATGACACTGCTGTATTTGCCCAGAACTGCTTCCCTGTCAGCTGGGTTGGGTGTTGTGTTGTCATTACTCAGCATAAGAGATGTCCCTCTGGATGCTAAGAGGACTGTGGTGTGGTAGGATGTATGGTTCATTTCCACTCACCGTGAAGGGGTCTGTGCATGCAACTTCCATCCCTCAGCACCGTGGCTCCATCTCTGTTGGTGCAGAAGGCCACCAACAAGTGTCCTCCATCTCCCCTGATCAGGATGTAGAAAGAAAGACTATACTTGCTTGACCCTTGCTGGATGTCAGACACACACCAAAGCTGCTCTATCACTCCCCCCCGCCACTGGACAAGGGAGAGAAACTTTAATGAAAGGTTCAAGAGTTGAAATGAGGACTGGGAGAGATCACAAACTGAGACTGTCACAGGGAAAACAGACTTGCCTTGGGAATATTAATTGAATTTATTATGAACAAAATCAGAGAAGAATAATGAGAAGTAAAATCAATATTTAAAACACCTTCCTTCACCCCTCGTCCTTCCCAGGCTCTTCCTTCTCCCTCCACAGTGATGGGGTCCCTGCCACAGAAGAGAGTCCTCCACAAAATTCTCCAACATGAGTCCATCCCATGGGCAAGAGTTCTCCAGAAACTGCTGCAACACAGGTCACTCTCCCACAGGGTGCAGTCCTTCAAGCACAGCCTGCTCCAATATGGATCCTCTGCAAGGTCATAAGTCTTACCAGGAAACTTGTTCCAGCGTGGGCTCCTCTCCCCATGGGTCTGCAGGTCCCTGCCCAGGCCCTGCTCCATGGGGTCACAGCCTCCTCTCAGGCATCTACCTGCTCCAGTGTATATTTCCTCCACAGGCTGCTGGTGGATCTCTGCATCCCTGTGGTCCTTCATGGGGTGCAGGGGCAGAGATGCTTCACCATGGTTGTGGGAAGGAATACCAGCTCCAGCGTCTGGAGCACCTCCTACCTCTCCTTCTCCACTGATCTTGGTGCCTGCAGATTTTTTCCTCTCATACATTCTCACTCCTCTCTCTGGAAAAGAGGATTAAAAAAAAAAACCTCTTTTTTTTTCTTCCCCTCTTAA
>NW_005054322.1:5010537-5020217 GCF_000277835.1 Geospiza fortis
AGCCTTGGGAGCAGAGGGTCAGTCCTCGAGCTGGCTGGCATTGGCTCTGCTGCACACGGGGGAAGCTTCCAACAGTTTCCCACTGAAGCCACCCCTGTAGCCCTCCAGCCACCCAAACCTGGACACACAATACAAAGAATTGTTGTGCCGCAGAAGGATGGTTCTTCCCCTGCCAGCCTGGGGACTATGTATCTTAGCTGGAAGTTCAGGACTCTGGGAGTCCTCACCCCTTTGGCATTACATGAATAAAATTTTGAACTATTATTGAATAAATTATTGAATAAATTATATTAACTATTTGGGAATAGGGAGCACACGCTGAATGCTTCTGTATTTGTTTTTTGCATTAGCCACTGAGGTGTCTATGGGTGGGAGTCATCTCCTCTAACTGTGTGTGTCTGTGTCTGAGCAGAGCTGAGGTGGATATAGATACTGCCTGACACTGTGATGAGATTTGCCAGATGCCTTGGGTGACATGCACTATTATGCCCATACGCAGATCAGAGTAAGTGAGGAGAAACAGGCCTTCTCTATGTTTCTGTTCTCTGCTCGTTACTGGATAATTGCCAGCTATGTTCACACAATTAATTCCGAGCTGATGCAGGAGGGAAGGCTTCTTCAGACTAACAACCACCTCACCCATCAGTTAAAAAAGGAAAACCAGAAAACCTACTGCCATCTTGTGTCCCATTGGTGTTTACGAGTTGGAAGGGAAACAGGAAGAGAGATAAAGTATTCAGTATTTAATATTCAATATTTAGATACACAAAATTATTATATTTCACCAAAACTTTAGTAACTTAGAAAACAGGCTCACCAGAGGAACTGGAGACCCTAAGGATGATCCTCATGGAAACAGTCAGTAGTAGGGAGCCATCACTGACCTTTTTCTCTTGGAAAACACTGGTGCACCCACTGGTTGCATGGAAAACCATGACCATGTTGTTTTGCAAGGATTTTGCAGACTACTCCCAACTGTCATGGTGATCCCAATCATCTACAAGCTGCAGATTGAGTGACAGCAGAGCAAAGGGCTTTTTTTTCTTTTCCTGAAAGCAACAGTTCAAAAGTTGATGTGGATGATTTTTTTTTTCCTTGCTGAAAATGCACTTTTAAGTCATTAAAATTTTCTAGGAGTGAAAGGAGAAAAACAATCAAAATTTTTTGACTCAATATTTAAAAAAGAGTAATTCTTGTTCTTGTTTTGAGATTTCTGTTTTTAGAGGCTGGTCGAACCTTAACTGAAAAATAATAAAGTATTCTCTTCCCCCTCTCCACTCCCCAGGAAAACAAAAGGCTTTTTATTTATTTTTGTTTGAAATAAACCTTTTGTTAGATTGAAGATTTTAAGCACTTTGCTTGGGTGGGGACCCTGAAAATTATTTGGTTTTGGTGAACTCTAAGGAAGTTTTAGTTAGTGAGATGAAAAAAAATCTAATTATTTGCTTAGTTCTTGTCATGAGTTTGAGTCCTGATGCTGCAAACATGCAAAAAAAAACCAAAACCAAATGTTCTCTGTTGTGTTTCAGCCGGACATGGATGTCTTCAGTGGTGGCTTAGCCAAACCTCTCTCTCCTATGAAGAAGCAACATTTGTTGAACAGTTGTGGTAAATCAGACAGAGCTGTAGGCAGTAATACAAAGTCCATCCTTCCCTTTGAGCCTTTTGAGGTTTACAGCCTGAGGCAGCTTCAAGGGATCCTCTGTTGAGAGTTAGAGAGACAGGGAACACTCACTGAGACCAGACCCAGCCTGACAACCAACCAAACCCTGTGTGGTGGAAGAGAAAGTGAGCTGGCCTACTCAAGGCTGATGAAGGGTGGTTTGGATGCTGTGGTTAATTTGCCTTTTGGTTAGAAGCTTCAATAGAAGCAATTCTATGGGGTTTTCTGGCAAAGGCCATACAGTGAGTTTTTGCCTCTTTTGCTCCTATTCATTCATAATTCTGGATATGGTAAATGATGTCACATTTTGAGATTGGAGATGTATGGGCCATATTATTTTTTGGAAAGATGTCTAAGGGGTCTTGCTTTAACTCACAAACTTGGCTCATCACAGACACAGTGGGTACTCACATGCATTTCCTATGACTTCAAGATGTGCAGTGACAGGAAACAAGTGTAATGTGTATGAACAGCAAGGAATAAAAGCTGAAGAAATACGGGGTACCAGGTTTGCTAACAGTAAACTATGACTATTGTATGGTATGGGAGACAGCTGAGTTATCACTGCAGAATTAAAGTGCAAGATGCCTGTGGATTGTCATGCTATACATATGTTCAGCATCAATATTTATGGCTGAGACAGTAAAAACATGTTGCAGAACTGTACAGTTGGAGAGAGGGGAAAATTGATAATTGCATTTTGATTTGAAATGCTTGCAACCCTAAACATGACTGTGCAGCTTCTAATCTGACACAGCCTGGCACTGCTCATCTGCTTTACGACCAGGCTCAGACTTGTCTGTCAAATCCCAGCCTAGCCATTAGGAATGGCTGCCAGTGCAGTGCCAGGATTTCACGCTCCGTGCCCCACTCACCTGACGCCTGCCCATGGGATGTGTTTGGGATGTGCTAACCCCCTCAGCTGTCTCCTGCCACTCCCTACCATCCATCTGCAGCCCCTGTCTCCATCTGCTTCTCAAGTCAGTCCCTGCCTGCCTATGACCTCTTTACAGCACACTAGCAAAATTTAAGGCAGGTGAGGACCTTGTCTCAACTATTTATGACTTAAGCGGGAGAAAAATGTGAGAATTCTTTTTTTTTTGAATGTCAGTTGTCCCAAATGACTGCAGATGTGTAAGTAGATGTGTTCCACTTCCTCAAGAGTCTGTTTTCTTCCTTAGATTTGGCTTTCTTGTTGCAGAGCAGTCCTTGACTTCTCCGTGCCTTTTGGAGAAAGCTGCGTTTCCAGCTTCTAGGGAAATTATAAATCTTGGCAACACATATCACAGTGTTTTGAAAAAGATAAAAATCTGTTCTTTCCACAGGTGATTTTCTGTAACCCATCAGTCCTGTACTTTATTGAGTAACTTGGTACTTAAAGCCAATGTGTAGTTATTTTAAAACATTGCAATTAAATGAGGACAGTGGAGTTCTTCAGAGTCACATGTGAAGTACTGTGTCCTCTTTTTCAGGCTAAAATAATTAGAAATAAATATTAAAAAGCTCTATTCTAAGTAAACTTTAGATATCACCTAAATATCTTAACAAAACGTTATTTCTTATTAATTCAGGGCATGCCATATTAGGAGGTATACTTTAATCCTTTGCTGGCCGGTGCCATTGTAACTATTATGGGCTTCTTTTAAGAATGGTGTGTTAGTAAGATACCAGCACTT
Source organism: Geospiza fortis (assembly GCF_000277835.1). Classification (NCBI taxonomy): domain Eukaryota; kingdom Metazoa; phylum Chordata; class Aves; order Passeriformes; family Thraupidae; genus Geospiza; species Geospiza fortis. The sequence continues at coordinate 5,013,877 of NW_005054322.1, forward strand.
TAATTTGAAACAGATGTTTATTAGACATACATAAGACATGAAGTTTCTCAGCACCATACACCTGCTATGCTGTTCAGGAGTCAAATGGTTAAACTTATTCAAAGGAGCTGGCAACCTTCATGTGGCGTATTCACTGGAAATACATTCATATTTACGGTGGAACAAAGCCCACATGAAATATCTTGAGACAATCTGCTTGTTAAAACCTGAATTCATAGTGGAGAAAAATAAAACAAGAGTGATAGTATGAATCAGGCTCCTAAGTTTTATTTTGAGCACAAGGTCTTTACATTATATAAATACCTCAGCTTCATAAAAACAAACTTTCAAACTGCCACAGCCTTACCAAGAAAGTCAATAAAACATTTATTACAAAATAAAATGCAATAGAAATCAAATTGACATTTTTTTTCAAGCTCTATATTTGAGTCAAGCCTTATCTAGAGCTGCTGGGGGAGAAACTCAGAGGTGACAATAAGCCTGAGAGCACCACAGCCCAGCAAAAAGGTACCAGCCTTGTCCTGCTTTGGCCACTGCTGCACTGTCACTTCCCACACAGATTTTGGGATGGGAAAACAAGCTGCTGAGCATCCCTGAGGCACAAGACTCATGGGGTGCAGGGGAGGCTGCTGCTTTCTGCTTCTGTCCTCACAAGACTTTCCTCTTTGTCCAGTGATGGAAAGATTTCTGCAAAGCTAAGAAAGTAGGCAAATACTGGTATGGGATCACCAGAACCTATGTCTGTCACTCAGCTGTGACCCTCCAGCCCATGGCATCCTGTTGCAGAGGGACACCAAGCCCTGTGGTACCAGGTCTCCATTCATATCCCCTCCATGCGGTGAGCAACCTTGGATGGTCATTGCTTACAAATTTCCCAGTCCTCCATCAATTTTACGTGAGTGTTTCCTCCAGCTACAGGTTACTTTGCTTAGTTTTATAGCCAATGCTTAAGCCGATTTCAAAAGACCAAAACCCCTCTGCCCAGAAGGGACCATGGTGTTTTACCTGGTCCAGATAGCCAAGCGTGGTCCCCCTTCTTGGATCAAGGAGCTAGAGGTCACCCTTAATTATGGCAGACATTAATTTAATAGGAACAGATGTTTAATCATCTCAGGGTCTTCCTCCCACTGTGGGGAACTGTGATGCAGCAGGCCCACATGATTGCCAGCTTCTCAAGTGTGCTTACAGCAAAAACACAGGCTTGCATGCACCCCAGTATGCCCTGACAAACTTAATCTTCTCTCAACTTAATTGGAATAATTAAGGGCAAACAAACCAAGGAAACTATCACTAGGATGAGGCCCCCGATTTCCTTCTATTTTTCTAATCAGAGAAGTAATGGCTGTGGATGATATGTGAGCACAGGGGAAAGGGTGAGGAGTGCAGGACTTTGTCTGCTGATGCAGTGCTCTTAGAGGAACCCCAGGGTCTTCAAATGAGAAAGTGCTTAGAGGCAGTTTATGTAGCCAAAAATGAGGTGGTAAATGGTTGTTCTGGGGCCAATATGGGGGCAAGTTGGCGTACCTATTTATAGGGCTGCAGTGCTGTCAGGCTATTTGATACATCTGTGGTTCTGTGTGGGAAAGCCCATGACAGGTTTGGGTGAAAACGTGAAGTTCTTAAGAATTTTAATATGATTTGTATTGTCATTTAATTTTTAATAAAACTTTGAATAAAGTTGCGATTAAATGGCCATCATGAGTGGAAGATTCCACTTTAACATAAAACGTGAGAATTCCCAGAATGAGATAAGATAGGTTTTATAATACTAGGTATGCACCTCTCTCTCAAATTCATTGGATAATGGATTCTATCAAAATGGAAAAAAAGAAGGCATAGATTTAGAAAAAAAAAAACCTGCTGTGTAGTCAGTAGTTCCACATTTTGGAAGAAATTGCTGAGCTCCTGGCATCCTTAAATAATACCCTTTTCACATGATAGTTACACTGCTCCAAAGACAGTATAATAATCCATGCCAAAAAATTCTTCTATTTCATTTGCATGAAATTGAACTGACAGATATACCTGTCTATGTTATGTCCAAGAAAATGTCTTGTTAGAAACGTGTGAAAATATATTATATGACAGATGCTGAAAATGTTTCAGATACAGCAATAAATTGATTGTGGTTTCTGGACCAGATGTGAACTCTGTTTAAAATTCATCATGCTGGTCTCTATTCTAGCTCTGCACTTAAATAAATGCAGAGAAGTGGCTTTGCTTTTCAATGAAACCCATTATAAGAATAGAAGAGCTTCTTTCCATCTCATAAAGAATAGACCTGACAGTAAGGCTTGCATCCATAGAACAAGTATTAAAAGGACAAACTGAACTAAGAGAAAGCTGTGCCAGTTTTCAGTTTTTGCTTTGTTAATGTCCATTAAAATACTTGGCAATTCAAAGCCTCTACAACCAAGAAGACTGCAATGTGCATTATTTTCATTTTAGAGGGAGATTTACAGCCATGAAACAATCAAGCAGAGAAAAGAACAGGGATTTTTCAAGAAATGGTGTTAAAGGGGAAGGAGTCAGTTTTAAAGGTGCTACAGACATGACTGGGTTCTGAGAATAAGCCTGTGTTTCTGTAGCCCTTTATTTTGAAGCCAAGTGTTCCCTTTCCCTGCAAGGGAGCAGGACAAGAGCTAGACTTGTTTTTTTGACAGATAGCTTGGGAGCTGCACAACCCCAGATGGGCAATCCAGAGTGCTGAAGTCAGGTGCTTAGGCTGCCCCTTCAATCCACATGCACCTCTGAAAACCAGCCCAGAAAGACCAATGTGCTGAGGCCAAAAAAAGGGAGGAGGAAACAGGGGGCAAATGGGTGTTTGTGAGGACTTCCAGCCACCTCCTGGATCTGGCACTTGGCTGTGAGCAGCATGTTTGACACCTCAGGATCTAGCTCCACGCCTCTGAATTATTTTCTGTTATGGAGATAGCAAGTACCTTTTTCTCCATATCAGAGGGATTAGAGTTTGCCCCTCCCTTTGTGTTGATGCCCCAGCCTGAGAAGGAGAAAGGAGAGCTTGCTTGCTGCCCTCTTCGTATGTCCTTCCTAGGGGCTGGGTTGTGCCCATGTCCTCCTTGGTCTGTGATATTATTTTAATTTGAAGCACAACAAACCTCTTGCAGTCTATCTGGAGAGTCGTGTGTCTTTACACTGATGTGTTATGAACATAATGTAGATTTTATGACTACTCCTCTAGATCTGCTAACCCCACAACGTTGTTTTTTTTTTCTTTCACTATCTCTCTCTCCACCTCTCTTTCTAAAGGAAAAACAATTCATTTATTCTGCGGAACATCCACAAAGAAGGAAATAATACCACCTGTGGGTACCTCCCAATATGTCTCTCCTATGTTTTAAAAAATATTTGAGGCTGTAATTTGAAATACTATTACAGATGTATGAAGTCGTCTCTGATGTCAGATAAAGACCTTCTCACAGTGAAGCAGCTCTGCATACTGCCTCATCTACCACTCACTAGCACAATACAGAGTACTAGAAAAATATTTAAGCTTGTCAGACACGATTGGTAGTGACTATATATGACTTTTACTACTGTCTCCATTCTTTTGGCTTTAGACATTTATATAGAAAACTATTCCCCAAATTATGTACAACCTCATCTTCTAAAAGCTCTCTTGTTGTTATAGGCTGAGATTGAACTGTTTAATTTATGGGGAAATTTATTTTTTGATACACATTAGAATAATTATAAAGATACTGCTCTGTATAACCATGACCACTTTCTTACCCTCCGATGACTTCCAGTTGTCTGGCCTGTCTATCCACAAACACTCCTAATACGGGATTGCCTCTTTGTTGAACATGTGCATTGTACTCAAACCCAGCAAGAAACCTAGGCTGCCATGGATGTAACTTCTGTTCTTTCTGTGACTTGTAATCATACTTCAAGCCAGAAACCCTGATTCAGTTACAGTGGTTATGTAGGTTGGACTGAAGGATTTTCTAACTTTTCTGTTAAGTACACTGTTAACACTGTCGGTTTAACTTTGATGAATGCCACAAATCTTGTCACAGGCCTATAAGCTTTGAAGGCTGAAAATCTTTGTTAAATATATTTATTTAAATATAATCCTGAATATACATATATATATATATATAAATGATATTTATAGATGTATATCATCTTATATATTATATATATATATGTATCAGCTGAATATATATATTCAACCTATAACCATGAAAAGTTACAGGCTGAAAATATTAGTTAAAATGAATGCTTTTTCTGTTCTTACATTTGACTTGGGGTATTATAATCTTTAAAGTTAACATGCCCTTTCTTCTCTCAGAAGATGGGTTTTTTACTTTTTCTACAGAGCAGCAAACAAATAAACAAAAGCTAAGCAGTATTTTCTCAGAAGTTCACAAAAGCCAAGAGTTGGTTCTTCAGGAATAGCAGCGCATACTGCAAAACTAATGTTACAATCATGTTATTTGGCAAGACTCCTTTCCTAGCTATGAAAAGATAGCCACAATCCCATCCACAAAAACCACTACTGCCCAGAACAGGATTTAAGTAATGATTGGTCAAATGTGAGGCCAAGAAGCCTCTACATCTTCTAATTTAACAAAACAAATCCTTTCAAAATTAAGACTGAAACTCTGCCCCTAAACAGTCCTTTACATATCCTACTTCATCCAAACAGTCCTGAAGAGGGTTATTTGCAATGGAAGTGCTGACACAAGCTTACTGTAGTGATGCTGTAAGATACTGTTATGTTAATATAACCATTACATGCTAAGAAAACATACTGAGTCAGTGATACATATTTTTCTTTTGAAGAAAATCACCATAGGAACAAAGGTCGTATGTCACATGGATGCCAATATTTGTAAGTGTTTGTGTGGCTGTTCACAATGACGCACATTTTATCACATTTTAGTCAAAATAGGCCCTTATTGAAAAATAACCATCTTCTTATTGGTGGCCTCTCTTCGGTTTGGCAAAGGCTGCTGTTCTTCTGCCTTTTCTTTGCAAACGCTGCTCATTTTCTCTTGGATGAGATAATGATTGCTATCTGCAACACAGATGGGCACAAACTGCTCAGAGGGACAGGGAATCCCCTGGAGCCCAGGCTGTTTTTGTAACTTAGGAAAGCAATTTCTGTGCCTTTACTGGCATTAATATGAAGGATTTCTGGTTGCTGCCCGGGGCACGGGGATGTTGAATACTGAACACAGTACCATGGCATTTTTTCTGAAGGGAAATATCTCTGTTTCTCTGCCCTCTCTTGATGCTGACTTTCTCTTTCCTCATGTTGAAGACTTTTGCTCTTGATGTTGCCCTTCTCTATACTGGTGCCTTCAGCAGAATGCTTTACTCTTAAAAAGGTATTTTTCTTTTGAGTCCATTTATATTTCGCATTTGGACAATAATGCAAGGGTTTGCACAATCTCATCATCATAAACAGCAACCCCAAAAGGCTACTTCTGATTAGATAGTGCTGCTTAGTATCCTGTGGAACGGGACTACAGCAAGGCTTAAATTCTCAAAGTCTTTGCAGGTTGCAGCCAGCCTTAAGCCAAACACAGTCATCAGATTTCAGATATGTGGAGCAGTGGGCCAAAGCCTGGGGCTTTAGGATGGACTGTCTCCCTCCAGTTGAAATTTTAAAAAAAGCAAGATGAAACAAGACACTCCATTCATGTGATTGCAGTCATCTTGAGTGAATCATGAGTCCACGTGCTTGAAGCTGTGTGTGCAATGGGGTACTCCTGAAATTCATAGTGATGTCTTAACACCCTCATACAATCACAAGGTAAATAGAGCATGCAGGGAATGTATGAGGCAGCCAAGTATCACTTGCAGGAGCATCTGAGTGGCTCTGAACCCATGTTGCCAGCCCCAGCGTGTACATTCCGCATGGTATACCCTGGAAAGAGAATCTTTGGCCTGTCTTGGGGACCAGCTGGCTTTGACTGGTGGGTCATGGCCAGAAAGCCATGAGGAAGGTTTCTGAGACACTCTTGTGAAGTGAATGAGGGAAGTGCGAATGGGGAAAAATAAGTGAGTTTGGATTACTCATATCCTGGACTCCTTAAAAGCTGGGCTACGGTATAGGGAAGGTACAGGTCTTTGCCTGGCCTTTTGTTCCCTCTATATTTCATTCCAGTAACTGAAAATGAAACTGTGAGATGTGAAACAGAAGTAAAGGACACTTTTCAGTTCCCACTCCATCCCTTTGTGCCTCGGAAAATTGATTTAGGTTGATCCAAGCTGACATTTTGAAAACCTTCCTCTGGTTCGGCAGCCAAGCCTGAATGTTGGCCACTCGCACCGCCCTTGCTCCGTGAGTGAGAAAGCTTCCTGAGGAG
>NW_005054322.1:5020258-5025538 GCF_000277835.1 Geospiza fortis
GGTAGGCCTCTCTGGAACAGATTGAATTCTTGACCTCTCAATGTGCTATTTCTAACCACATCGGTGTCCTCTCTTCGGCAGCTCAATTAAAACAAAGGCGGACATGGCTTTCCGCAGAACGGGCAAGCTGCCGATGTTTGCTTACGTGCAGGTGATGGGACTCAAGGTCCCAGTTTGTGGCTGTTTTTATAGTTTTAGAAGTTGCCTGAAGCATTGCAGGAGAGGTCTCTTCCAGCTCATTCCGTGGCCAGAGATGTACTACCACACAGTGGTGTGAAACCTGCCTGGGGCAAGCTTGGTCTCATCATCAGGACTTCCCAGCCCCATCCAGCTGGCACTGGGCAAGGTGACGAACTCTGATCCTTGCAGCTCCCTCCTCCTCTCCTCAGAGACATGGAGAGTAGGACAGTCTGTCAGATGGCACCACAATCTTTCCAGTTTCTGTTTTCTTTCATCAGTATTTCTTTGAATTTTTAGTAAGAAAAAGAAGCTAAACAAGTGTATGCTGTCTTATAGAGTACTTGCTTGAAATATATCCAGCCCCATTAGGTTTTTAGTGAGTCTGTTGCACATTTTAGGATCTGCCTATAGGAAACCTCTGTGCCCAGACAGGCTTTTGCCCTGTTGTGGGTAGTTTCACTATGCCAAGAGTGCACATGTTAACCACCTTTCTTTCTACAATTTAGTCTGAACTTTAGATGACACAGTCTGTGACCACTGGGTACCTTAAAGAGAAAACCTGAGACTGTTAATTTGAATTTTTTCTGAGGGTAAAGTTGAAGTTGAAGAATGGGTTTAGAGAGTGCTATTGAGGAAGATTTTACTCTGTGTTTTGAACTGGAGTTTTGTAGGGGCTGACAGCTTCATGTCTGTGTGTGTTTCTTCGCTGAGGTCTTGCTACAAAACGACGAAGGAACAAGTACCCTTTGCCAAAACACTGTTAGCCAGGATGTCCTGGGTAAACAGAGATTTTTAGAAAGCGTTATTTATAAAAGCTGGCAAATGAAACCATTGCATCAGTGAAGAATTCAACAACACTGTTAAATTACCAGAGTGAATTGACTAGTTGTGCATGTGGGCATATCTTCAACTAAATGATACTAGGTGGGGCTGCAAGCTCTCCAAAGTACTGTTATTTTCAAGCTAAACCTCAGATAACCTCCAGCCCTTTAAAAATATCTGTTGCTGAAAATAAGTCCTCAGATAACCTTCATCCTTGGATAACCCACGTAAAATCAAAGATGAGGAACTAATAGGAGAAAGGGGGCTTGGAAATAAACTTGTTCTCATATTGCCCACACATGTGAACAACATGCTGCTGCTGGCTAGTGGCTATTTTTACATATAGCCCATGTGCTATGAGCAAGAAAAAAGGAGCTTTTCTTCACTTAGCAGCAAGGTCACTGTCTGCTCATTTAGCCAGGGGTGGCCCTGGTTTTCTGTTTATCAGGAGCTGTGGAGCTGTGGATACTGCTGGCACTCACATTCTTACTGTTGGTTTCCTTATCTAGGGCTCCACATACTCGCCTGGGTAGGACACAAACAATGCTTGAGCAGATGTAGGGAAGATGCAAATAAGGGCAAAATGGGTCTCAGAAAAGTGCCCTCGAATAGTCTGAGTCCTTCTGAGAGAAAGTCTGCTAGAACTACAGGGAGCAGTGTCTTCTCCTAGATGACAATGGAGTTGTAGAAGTTAAAAGGCTTTAAAAGGTTTAGAGTACTTCTGCTATCTCAGGAGATGTGAAGAAGACACACTTTAAAAGAAAATAAAAAAAAAGAAAAAAAAAAGAAAAAAAAAGAAAAAAGAAAAGGAAAAAAATAAAAAAAAAAGAAAAAGAACTGAGTCTTCAGCTGTGACAGGGGACTTCAGAGCAAGGTAAGGAAGAGACTAACCTGTCAGAAACACACAGCCACTGGGGAAAAAAATCCAACACTTCCAGGTTCCTGCAGCTGAAGCCCCAACTCATGCACTTACAGTTTGATAGCCCTTAATGAGTGAATATGGAGTCTCCCAGGGTGGGAAGTCTCCTGTTTCTCGATGAACAGGATTAGAAAGAATCTGTGCCTTTGGGAACATTCCTGGAGGTGCATGATTTTTTCTGCAAAGCAAAGAGATCATGCACAGCACTTGGCAAAAAGTTCAGGGGCACAGAGGTTTGATAAAGCAGTTTGCTGCCCCAGATAGTTCCTCTGGGTGGGATTTGGCAGCACTAATGGAGGCTGAGAGTAAGGTTTGAATTCATTCATCTGACAATAGAAATCTGAGCCAAAGCTAACACGGAGTTTTATGCTCATTTACAGACCTCTACAGACTAAAGGGTTCATAAAGGAGTTCACTGATACCTTGTTGACAATGGTGATGAAATACCCTGACTTGTCATCCTGGGAGATTTCAACACACACATCGACAAGGCTGCAGATATGAAGTCCCACAAACTCACCTCCTGGCTTTCCTCCCAAACACTCTCTGGGTGTTTCTATATCGACATTTACAGTCAGCCTCAAAGGGTCCCTGTTACTGGCTCTGAGTGGCATGTGTCACCCTGACGGGAAATTTCAGTGAGCTGCACGCACACCTGTTGCATTCCACAGAAGCAGATAATCTATTGTTTACATCTTGTTTCTGGGGCCTCAGCTTCCCAGACGGAAAAAATCCTAAAGAAAGGATTTTAGTGAAAAGGATGTCTACGACACACGCAGGGTTTGCTGAAGTTCCCTACTTGTGGGCAGTACCAAGAAGAGGTCAGAATCCAGGACCACAGGGTGTGGTTGTGCTGAATTCCTCTGCCCAATGCCTGCAAACATGCTGAGGAGAGGGTGATAGGATGAGGGAGAGGATGAAAGATGGAGCTGACCTCCAGCAGATTTCCCAGCTTTAGCTATATTTGGGGGCCACAGTGTAGGTGTTTATTTGGTATAAGCATAATGATGACCTTAGGGTTACTTCTCGCCATCAGCGCTGATCATCTTCTCTCATTTTATCCACGTGCTCTTTGATTTGATCAATTCTGAACAATAAGAGTGCGGACTAGCTGCAAGAGGTGTCTTGAGCCTGGGGTAAGCAAGACATTTGGTCCCCACGAGTGGGCCAGAGCAGACTAGATAAGGCAGATCAGACTAGATCAGGGTTAGCAGAGGAGGTACCACGCTGGGTGCGGGGGATGGTAGGATGAAGGGTTCTCAAGGCATGTGAATACTGGTGGGACTCAGGGGACTTCTAGCTCTGATTTAGCTTTTTTCAAATTCCCTCCTAGCGTGCCCCTGGAAGATCATCACTGCACAGGTGGGCCAAGGTGCTGAGGATTAGGGAAGTTCCTCCTGCCCTGCGTGAGTCTCTTAAGGTTCTTACCTAGTCCCCAGAAGCACCTCATTCCCTTCACCCTCACAGAGTGCCTCAGAGCTGCTGTCCTGTTGGATTGGAGAGGAGAGATAAGGAAGCCATGGCAGGAACCAGGATAACAACACTGAAAAAACTACATCTGCCTTCATGTATCTGGTTCTGTCCTTGGTGACACCACTTGAGAGGCCAAGGAGACTTCCTGAGCTGCAACAGCAAAGCAGCAAACACCTCTGTATCCTCTGGCAGGGGTACCCTCCAGCCAAAGTGGCCACAGCCAGCTATCATGCTGCTAAGAACCACGCCCAATGACTCAAGGGATTCACTAAAGCCCAAACTAGCTGTCAAACCAAGAGTGGGTGAGGAGCAGTGGAGGTTTGTTACCTTTTTGAAATTTGTTTTCTTTGTTTTCAAATCACGTGCAACCTCAGGGAGATGATTCTTGGCAAAAAAAAGTAAGTTATACTCCTGCCCACACAAGCTCTGATAGATAAATTTGAGTTGAAATTGAAACACTCAGCTATAGACAATTTTGCTTTTTTCTATCCAGGTTGGACTGCGAAATAGTGAGCATGATTTTCTTGCCTTAACTTTGGCTTTTCCCCTGTCTGTTTTGGTTTCCTAATGAACAGCCATAGATCCTCTATGCTATTCTGCTACTGTAGGAAAAACTGGACAGGAACAAACCTAGCTGCTGAAATAATGATGAGGAAAATGTCCCTTTGCTTTCCGTTGACAGAGGTAGCTCATTGCTAGTCAATTAGGCCTTTGACATGATCATCAGAATAAAGCTGTTAATGTAAATGGAGACGTGTATTTTTAAAATTACTTGCTAGAACACTTACAGCCATCATTCCCAAAATCAGTGAATCTTGTCTCACAGGTGCAGTTACCACGAACTTTTTTAGTGTTTTTATTTTCATCCAAGCATAACAGAACTTGACTCTAGATCACATACCTTCTGTTACTGAAATCTGAGTAATGCATTAAGTAATGGACGAATCTGTCTGGATTGACTAATGTGGTTACAGGATTTCATCCTGATTTGAGATGCATGAATCAGGGATGAGAAGAGCCAGTTTTAATAAAGTGCAGATATCCCTTGGGGACCCCAGGGGGAGGGGGCTGTTTGGGTGCCCATGCTCCCCACCTGCATGTGCCACCCACCCATCTCCCTGCCTTCTTTTTTTCTCTCCCCCTGCACCCCCCCCCCCCCCTTTTTTTTTTCTGTCATTTTTTCCTGGAGCATTGCCTAAAGGAATGAATTAGTGCTGTTAGGGTCCGGGTTGATGTTGTGATGTTTATAGCCCCAATAGCGTGATGATTGCTTTATGGTGTTTGTGTTTTGGCATCAGTGATGCCGTGATGTTTGCGCTGCAATGCTGTCATCTGGGGAGGGCAGGGCCATGGCTACATTACATATATGTATCCCATACGTGGTGTAAAATGCACATATAAATCATATAAATCATACAAATGCTGAGTTCCTGGGACGTGGGATAGGGGCCCTCATCCCCCAAGCAAGTGCTCGTGAGGAGCAAGTGCGCAGTCACGCAGCCAGGCATGAAATGGCTGAGGGTGCCATGCAAACCCAACAGCCTGCCAGGATGGTCAGCACTGCTGGATACCTTGCAATATTCTGTCAAAAGAAATGACATATATTGGGCTAAAAGTATGCAGCTCTTGCCTGTGTCTTCAGACAGCTCTCCTTAGCAAGGTGGAAGTGGGCTTCGGGGCCAGGATGCATGGCTTGGAATTTGCTGGTGTTCCCATATGGGTATGGAGGTGGGCACTGAAATTTCCTCAGAGTGGTGTGGTGTTTATGGATGAAGCCCTTGTCCAGGAGAACTTCCTGCTCTGCTCCTACTGGGCCTCTCACAGGGGCTGCTGGAGCCAAAGAGAGTGACAGAGCAGACCAGGAGAAACAGCAGTGCAGCCTGGAG
>NW_005054322.1:5025603-5115555 GCF_000277835.1 Geospiza fortis
AATAAATCACAATTTGATTTTTGGGAGCAATTTCCCTCTGAGCTAGAGACTACTCTGATGCCTGCTCTGTCCCAATATATCTTTCAGCAGCTGAAGTGCTGCTGAGGACATCATATTGCAAATTGAAATACTTCTCTGCTCTCATCCATCAGACCTGGTACTGCTTCCCTGCATATCTTGTGGACCTTTCAGTTGAGTGTGAACCATGTTTCTGTCTCAGTGACCACAAGTGAGAACTGTGCATTTCATGATCTCTCCCCCCACCTCTTACTATTATCAAACTTTTGTCGCCAGTTTCTGTTTCATTAACCAATGTGTAATCTGTAAATGCCAACCCCTGGTCCCATCCACGGGGCAGATCTAAATGTCCTTCTTTAGCTAAATTGTGTTTTTTGCTTAATCTGTCGGCACTCTTACTGCATATGCTCCAACAAACCAAGTGCCTTTGTTCTCCTAAAGCAATCCTGCCTCAGGCTATCCTTCCAGTAGAACATTAGTTCTTTTGTTTGGATAAAAGAGTGTCATCACTCATTCATGATGAGAATATGATTCAGCCCCTTCTCCTCACATTCACGGTCCAGTCTTCATAAATACTTGCTTTTACAGCATATTGTATGTGTATTCAAATGGCTGACATCAGTGGGCCAAATTATGCCCTAACATGAATGTACTCCAGCTCTGCTATTCATGTTGGAGGAATTGTGGGGAACCTAAATCAGAAGAAAGTATAATCTCTACCCAGTCCCATTCAGATGTTTGTTTGTTTCAGTTTTTTAGTGGCATTAAAATTTTAAATAAAATATTCCCTGATCTGAAACAAGTGAGGTTTAAACAGCAGCCCACTAAAGTACATGCAATATTTTTTCCCACCTGCTTTGCTGAACTTTCAGTCCATGCCTACCAAGAAACCTCCTTAGTGCTGATATTGTAATGTCAGCTTCAGGTAGATAGGCAAAATTTTGGGTGCTCAATTGAATTTACTGGAAGTGCACTTCTAAAACTCCCTCATTATGTGTTCCTTCTTTACTGAACTAAGTATTTAACTACTGCAACTTCTCTTCTAGGAAGCTGTATTTGGGCAGGAATACCACTGAAAGACAGTGAATAATAATAACAACAACAATAATAATAACAACAATATAAGCATCCACTAGAGCTTCTTGCTCTGCTTCTGAAACTTCAGATTGTTATTTTGTCTGTAAAGCAGGGAGTGGTGAGTACAATAATTTCTCTCTGCTCTGAGGTTCCACCACTCTCTGATTTTCCAAATCAGAGCTGCACATGAATAGTATAAAGTGTATGGACTGTGTCCCAAACTGGATCTCTGCCAGTTCAAGGGAGAACTGAGGATGTGAAAAGATTTCTAAAATGTATAAAAAATACTTGGATTGCATTGATTTAGCTTCATGCTAGGTTTATTTAATGGTAGTGAGGGTGTGGTGTAAATCCCTATAGTTTGGGTTTTTTGTTTCTGGGCAAAACCTCCTAAAATTCGCTGCAATCGAGCTGAAAGATATGGAGAGATACAGGATACAAGTGACTTTAAAATAATTCCTCACAACATCTGTTAACATTGAGACGAGCTAATGTTGCTTTATTTCATGAACTAAGGAAGTGGAAAAGAGCCTTAAGGAAAACACATTAGGATAAGGTTAAGGAAGAACGTAGAGCATATGGTGGCACATGGGTACGGAGGCCCGGATTACTTTGGTTAATAACTCACCCAACACACTGCTTTTCTAATCTCTTAATTTCCATATTTACCTTAAAGTGCTTTAAATAAGAGTTTGCCAGACCTAACTGTAGCTATTTAGTGTATTAGAAAGTTTCTGTTTGGTATGAAAGGATTTGTGATTAGCCAAATATTTCATGGCCCTCTTGGTAATATGTTAGGAAGCCTTCCTGACATCAAAATTTATTTTAAAGGAAAGCTTGTCCTAATAGTCAGAAAAGCCTCTAAAAGCTCATCTGTTAAGCCTTGATAACTTTTTAGAAGCTACTCCAATGTCCATTGAAGTGAGCAGAAAGGCTCCCAGTGACTTCAGGATACATTTGATTGGCTAAGTTGGCTAAAGTGAGTATCTGCTTTGAAGATATTAACATTCACAGGACTGTACAACATCCATGAATGATGTGTTCTAGTACCTATTCTGTTTATTTTATTAAGTAAAAGTATTTTTAATAAATCTGTTCTCAACATTACCAGGACAAAGAGAATTTTCAGAATTTTCAGTTCTGAAAATTTCAGTTTCTTGTCTTAGAAGGCAGTCAGTTTATTGTTAGTTAATTTGATTGGAAAATTAATGGGGCGCGTAACTGTATGAATGGTGTTGAGAGACTTTATGGTTCTGTCTCTCCATTGATGAATGACATGTTGGATACCTTATGTGGAAAATGATGGCAAAAAGTGAAGTTATTCAGCAATTATTTTTCTTTTTTCATTGTTGGGCTTTCTGACTCTGACAGATAGCCGCATATCTGCTGTATGAATCTTAACTTTTTCTCTCCAGAAAGGGTGATGGGACTTTATGGGAATTCTTGCTTGTAAGTGTCATCATGAAAACAGGACCTGCAAAGCTTTCTCTGTGATTCACCACAACAAAAGATCTTTTGTTTCAAAAGCCAGACAAGACTGGTATTGGGCTGCATACTTGAGTAACACGTCATGTACAAAACCAACCACTTAAAATCATGGAAAATTCAGGACATCATAAATCTTATACCAACTGCATCATTTTATTTATTCAAAAAATTTTTTAGATATTTAAAATAAATAAAATGTGTTCCTTCATAGGCTGTAAGCACTCTGCCAATTTAGAACTGCAAAACTGAAATGCAATATAATTGACTCACTGCTTCTACCAAACTGAAGTAAATAAACACTGGAGCCCCATTCATCAACCAGTCCTCTTAAGGCTCCTCAAAGAGCAGATCCAGCACATGGGTCTTATAGCATGTCTGAAATCAGCAAATACAGGTGGTGTCAGGCTACAGGAAGGGATTTATGAAGCCCTGGAAGATTTTTGTGTTTTGCTGGCTATACCTTCTCTATTATATTGAATGGAACATAATCCAGTCTCAATGTTTCTAATGCCTGCACCTCTGAGAGATACATGACCAAGTATTTGTCTTAGGAAAGATCTTCCCTGGAGACTCTGGGCTTCCTGTGCCCAAACCATCATATTCAAATTAGTCAGGCCACTCAAAGGGGGCTGACCTGGGTTCCAGAGCAGAGATGTGCATCCCAGGTGTGTGACTGCCTTCTGGACACAACCTGCTTCCAATTAAATTGCAATGCAGGTCATGTGAAGGATGTGCTGCAGGACTAAGCCAGAAATGACAAAAACACAGATGATGAGTGCAAATTATCCATCTGAAAGTAATGGCTGTGAAGATTGAGGGAGGCACATGCAATAGAATCTCTGAGAATCACTGTCAGAAGTGAATGTAGCTCCATTGAAGGGAGAAGACCATCTAGAAAAGAGGGCCTTCGTATGAGTGGTGTGCTGAAGGATCAGAAGAGGATGGCACTGGGTAGCAGAAGCAATTGCAGACTTCAAGGGACTTGGAGAAACTGAGGAGGTCTTAAACACTGGTCTTGTTAAGTTTCATTACCCTGGATTCAAAGAAAAAGACTCTTATGACAGCCCTGAATTTTTTAAGTAGCATTCTGGGACATACATTTGGATCCCGAAAGCAGAGGGAGGCAACCTGAAGAGAGCGGCTGGGATGTAACACACAGCTGGGTGCTGCAAGCTGACCACCTTTGGAGATGGAAGGATGGCTTTGAGGATGTTTGTCTACCTTCTCCAAGAAGAAAAGCAAGTAAAGTTTGAGTATAATTTATTCACAGGGGAGGTAAATGATTTACTGATGGAGGGGTTGGTTTGAATAGCCAGGAGGAAAATAAAGTCATAATGAAGAAGAAATATAAAAGAGGGACAAAACACTTTTGCTCAGCAGAAAATCAGTCTCCCAAGCAAGTAAGGAATGAAGCTGTACAAGGACATGATGCCAGCAAGTTCAGTCATTCCTGACACATCAGTGTTGGGTAACTTGGTGTATATTTAATGCAATGATACGAAAATTGGGTAAGATAATATGCACAAGTAGAATATTAAGTGGATGGCAAAAATTAGACAAGTATGTTTTTTTCTTTTTCTTTGTCATTTAAATAAAACATCTGTTTGAGGAAATCTGAATATTTTTCTCATTCTAAGCGTGAATAAAAAGAAAATGAATATGCAACTTTGCCCACAAAAACTAGCTACAATCTAGCAGATTTTAAAACTCTATTTTTAAAGTCAATAAAATTGGAAAACAAAGGATAGATTTGCTAGGAGAGTAGGTTCAAAGGGTCCTTATTCAGGGATTAGGATTCTCACCCAAGACAACAGGGGTCCAGGCTTCTCTGCCAAATATGGAGCAGAGCCTTGAGTCCAACCTCCCTTATGACTGATTAGAGATTTTATTTCTTCAGCAAAAACCTGACCTAATTATGACATATAGAGAGAAATTGATTACAGAACTGAAGCAAATATCTGCTTATGTGCAGAAGATCATGCCTTGATTATATTTGTGTGCAAAAAAATAAAATGTGAACCAGTAGTACAGATTCTTGTTTCTTTAAAAAGCCCAGTTTTCTAAAGCTGAAAACAATTATAAGTCAGATCTACTGGGAGAATTTAAACAGAAAAATGTGAATGATAATTGCAAGCTGTTTAAAAACATTTCACTAAGAAGTCATAGTTGCTATAAACCAAAACAACATAGCTAAAGTGAAAGCTGTTCTACTACACAAAAACCCCACATGTAACACTTGAAAGAAAGAATGATGCAACAACAAATAATTTAAATCAGAAGATAGGAATGGTGATAAAATTGCAAGGGAAGCAAGAGAAGTGTAAGTAGAGATGTTTGCCTAACAGACTTAAAGATCGTACAAGTTAAGGACAAGAAGTTTTGGATGTGCTTAAGGGAAGAAAACCTATCAGTGCTGTTTCTCTCAGTGGATAAAAATGGTAGAATTATTTATACTAACAATGAGAAGATGAGAAAGCTTTCTGTGTTGGTTGGAAAAAGCCAGTTGAAAATATATAATCCTGCAATAGTTTTGATGTATTTTCCATAACAACAATAATTCAAGAAATTATTTTACAGCAGCTACTAAAGCAGGTATATTAAATCAGAGGCTTGAACAACTTCTGTCCACAAGTTTGAAAAGGACAAGTCAAAAACCGCCTTTGGCTATAAATAATGGTTTTCTAGTAGACACTGAATACTAGGAAAGTTTGAGAGAACTGGAAAGCTACAGTCTTATTTGTATGACACATATAGGATGAAAACACCAGTCATGTGCATTTCCATTTGGCTTTCTTTGGTCTTAGAGATATTAAAGTTGTTCCCAGACTGCTGCTAACTCTGTGAAAGGGATTGTAATTTAAAAAAAAAACCCTTTTATAAATGTTTATACAGCTAATTTCATATATTTTTAAAGAAAAGATTATTATGGTAAATGCAGCTAATGGTACTTGATGCAATGCAGCTAATGGTATTTGATGCAATGTACTTTGAATTCTGTGTGGCATTAAGCTTGACACATGATGTAAATTTCATGGAGAAAACAATATTTCCTTAATTATAAGTATTAAGTATACAGATATGGAATTGACATGTCACACTGAAAGCAGGTTAAATGCTAGCACACTGATGGTCTGAAAATGCAGTTGCCAGTGGAAGTTTATAATTTGCCTGATGTTTTGAATGAAGTCCTGAAACAAGTGATGGCTGGTCTTTTTGCCATTCAACATGTTTTTCTTGGAGTTTATATATATTTGTTCCTAAAAAGCAAAGCAGGAGGGAAAAAGAGTGAAATATGGACATAAATACTTAGGAAACTGAAATCAACCAAGTAGTTTGTTTTTGTTTTTTTTTTAGCAGTCAGATTCTGAACATCACTAACCATATCTACATTAGCAAATTATTTGGCTGAATAGGAGTGGAGTAGCAGATTAAAGCAGCTCATACTGGGCTCTCTACATGTGGTGCAGTGTTTGATGTCAAATCAGACTTAGTTCAGTTCCCCAGACTAATCATCAGTTGCTCATTCAGATCCTAATGCCTGCGGCAGTGGCTGGGATGCATGTGGGAAGCAGCTTCCTGACTGGTTTCCTCTGGCAGGGATTCAGCTCCCCCAAATCAAACCCAAGTGGGTGACCTGCACCCATACACAATAAGTGGAGTTGGGAGGAGGATACCACAACTCACCTCTAAACATCTCTCCTGCAGCACATGCAAATGTTTGGTGGATCTGGTCATTAAATCTACAAAGAAGGTGGGACTGAGGTGTTTGTGTGTGAGTCAGGTGGGAGATGCTGGGAAAGACGGTCCTCCAAAGAGCTGGAGCACTCCTGAGACTGCTAAATAGGAAGCAGAAGGCTACATCTGCCTTTGACACCACTGTGGGATGTTGTTCTTAGTGCTGATTTCCCCAACTGGAGAAGGGTGCTGGTTGAATTGGAGAGAGTTCAGAGAGGAAAACCATGTGAATAACAAAAAGTCTGGAAAATACAGCTTACTGTGATAGGCCTGAGGAGCTTGTTCTGTTTATCTAACAAAGATTAACAGGTGACTTGATCACAATCTATAAATATGTACATAGAGAACAGAAATTCTGTCACAGTTCACTCTTGCTCTCACAGACAAAGGATGTGATCTAGTCCAACTGCTGGAATATGAAACTGGGCAGACAGAGACAAGAAGAAAGCAACATATTTTTTAAACAAAAAGGCAATTAATCACTGGAACTGCTTCGTAAAAGTTATTGTAGATATCCTACCCTTCACCATTTCAGAACATAGATTGGTGTTTCTTATTACATATGCGCCCTAAATTACTGCTTAACAACTTTCCCTTCTCCCTCCCTGCCAGAGGATCACCGAATCCCTTCAGAAAAAAAGAAATACACAGATGGCCTAGTAGAGCAGTTACCCAATGGCTTTCATTTGCAATCAGCTCAAAATTAGGATAAACTCTGTATGTTTGTTTATTTCCTTTTCCCCCTCAATTTTATTCACTTGTTTGTTGGCGTATGAGGGGATGAATATGCACATGCAGGCTCATGCACAGTATTTCCCCCTACAAATCTACAGATACTATGACTGTTACAAAATTTTGAGTAAACTGGTTTGTTAAATTTTAAAGATGTTTTATTCCCAACTGAAAATGTCCAGGTTCCACTAATAGTAGTGTAATAAAATCTTTCATATTGATTTTTTTTTTAAATTTTGGCTGGGGTTGAAGTGGCCCAAAATGAAACACTTGGTTCAAATTTTTCTCATAGGATTTTTCTCTGCAGCAAAATCGAAATCTTCTTGTGGAAAATTTCAGGTTTGTAGTAAGTGCATTCCCATTAGAAAATAAATGCACTGTGAAACTCCCAGCCAAGTCTAGTAATGATGGTCATGACAGCGATGGGGGAGAGAGAGAGAGTGGATTTCATTACGCTTTCTCACCCAAAAGAGAGGGAGAACTGAGCTTCTCCATTCCCTTTGTATTCTCAGTCAATTTTCCTGCCACTTCTAAAGCACAAACCCCTTATGCATATGCATTTATTGCTTGGGTATTAAACTGATAATATTTTAAAAGGATTATGATTTACTGCTGTAATTATTGGCCCCCAGCTTTCACTCACAATTATTATGTGCATATATCTCCCAGCTTGCAAAATCCCCACTTGCCCATACAAATAATGCGATAGCATTACTCTGTATTTTTTTGCTGTCCCAAATGCTCATGTGAGCAAACACCTCAAAGTATGCATGTAAATGTGTTGGGACTGCTTGGATTATCTGGCTTACTCCCTCTTTTTCTCTGTTTTAGGAGTTTTTCCTTCTTTTCTCTTGCCACCCCACTTTTTTCCTGCTATAGTGTATCACCATGTATTTTTCCTCTCATTTTTCCAAGTGTCCAAATGTTCCTGTTTGATTTATTTATGTCTGACACTGTTTCAGACTGCTCAGTTCATTTCCTTTGGGAGCATTCTGTGTTAATCTTTCTTCATTTGGATGCTTATTTCCTCCAGCTCTGTTCTCCTACTCAGCTCCTCCAGTACATAATTTTCCTCCTTTCTCCTGAATTTGTTTGCTCTGATGTTATCTTTTGATTCCCTTACTCAGTTCTCTTCTTCTTCTCTCGCTTTTCCCCCTTCCTTTATATTTCTCCTTCGTTTACCTTTCTTCTTCCTGTGCAATCCTTTATGATCCAGAGGGACCACTTTTCTTGCCCTGTCTCTGCAAAGGACATCCACCCTTCAGCCGTGCACTTTTCTCTTTTATTCCATTCTGATATTCCTTTTTTTCCCCCTTGCCTTATTTGTTTTCTTCTTCTTCCTATGCCTTCAGCCTTTACCTGTTGCCAGGCTCTACGTGTTTTTCTTGACAGGGACATGCCTGTTCCCCAGCCGCACATTTACCTGGGGAGCTCGAGAGCAGAGGACATCCCTGGCTGTCAGTGTGCTGCCCCAAGTCTCCCCTCGGGGTGATTCTGTGTCTCCCCAGCGCAGGACAGAGGCGCTAAGGAAGTTGGTGGACATGAATTTGGAGGATGCTCTCGCCTGACCGGGACAGCAGCCCTGCTGCAGCCCAGAGGTGTGCATGCAGCCGCCTGTCTGCGCTTGAAAGAAGTCGTGGGGTTGTGTAGACAGCTCCATCCCAGGGTCTGGGCGTGCACCCTGCACTGGCCACTGCTCATAGGCAAGTAAAAGTCCCCCGAGGGCCACTCACTTCCCTCTTGTAAATCCGCATGTGGTTTGAAAGGGTACTTTATGAGGTGCCTCTGTATACTTGATCCCTTGTATTTTATCCTGCTGCGAAGCCCGAGGCTGTCTTTCACAGCTCCCGCAGTAAACCAGGGCCTCGGGATCCGGAGTGGCAGGGACGCCGCAAGCAGAGAGTGTCGGCTTTCACAGAACTCGCAGGTGCTTTCATCAGAGAGCTGCCGTGCAGCCCCTGCCTGCCCTCCCTGCAGCGCTGCGGAAAAGACAGGCAGGGCTGCCTGAGCCTGGTCCGGCAGACTTTCTTCCTCCCCACTGCTCAGGTACTGCTTCTCTTGGCGGGTTTTTGTCCCTTTTTGTCCCCTACCATCACAGGAGAGTGGCTGTTTTAGGCCCTTTGCTCCCTCTATGGTTCTATAGCTATCTTATAGTTCATTGCAGAAGTGAAAAGCAAAGGAACTAGGACAGCAACAGAGGGCCTTGAAAGAGGTGATGGTAAGGAAGTACCTCCTCCATGCCCACTCACTCCTGTGACTCAGTGCCACAGAGCATCTCCTCTGCCAAGAGGCATAGGCCCCTTGCACTGAGAATGTGGCTGACTTTGCCTTTCCTACAGGAGAAATAAATGGTAGTGGGACTTCTGGGACCCCGTCTCTGCACCTTGGCAAGATGTTCAACTGCTTTGTGAAAGCCAGCATCTGTTTAAGAGTCATAAGGACCATCAGGATGTATGCCTCAAATCCACAGAAACAACCTACTGTGGAGATCTCTGTAAAGAGGTGGTCATTGTAAATGAGCAAAAAATAATGTGAAATGCTCCAAAATATATCTTTCAAAAGTCTTGAGCATGGTGGACACAGACTGTAGCATTTTTGAAAAGGAAAAAAAAATCAATGTCTTTATCCCTGACCCTGCAGTTTCATGATGTTACAGGAAGAGAACGAACTGGTTGCAGACAGGGTTTTTTGGGTTGCTGCCCTATCAGCTAGTGATTATCAGATTGTCTGCCTGTAATGACATATCCAGTCATATGTTTTCCCCATCAAGGCAAAAATAAATGAAAGGAAGAAACAAAGGAGTGTAAGAGTCCAGCACTTCATTCTTCATACTTCAAGAGCTGTAGCAACAAATACTAGGGAGGAATTCCCGAGCGAGAAATGATACCAGTTCAAGGTCACATAAGCTGATGCATGGAAGTACATTACAGGAAAGCTAGAGAGCTATTTTGGGGACAGACATTGTTTACTGAATGCTTGGAGGGATTTTTTTTTTCATGGTTCAGTGCCTGGGCTCTGGGTTAGCAGTCGAGCCAACATTTCTAAAGCAAGGGGCTGGGAACTGGGGGGTTCTGTGTGCTGCTTCTGGGGACCAGAGGCTAAACTAGTCCTTCTTTACTGAACCCCAGGAAAGCTCGCATTTTTCACAGTTGGGGTTATGAACATTATGTGTTCTTAACAGCACTGCAGAAAAAGTTAATTTCTTAGTTTGATGACAGTCAGTTTCATGGGGCAGAGCTACATGTTTTTGTTACTGAAGTCATTGAAAGCAAAGTGGAGCCAAGCTTTCTCTAGAGAGAAGGTGTGTAAGTGGGGCTGTTCCTTGGAGAAATGCTGGTTTTCACGGAGCTCCCACACTTAGTGTGATGTAAAATGTGCTGCTGTTTTTCCCTAGCAGCAGGGGGTGTGGGGATCTTTTGGGACCTTCTTTCCTATCAGAGCTGCACAGGCATCACAGGGACCCGGAGGAAATGCTAATGATAGATGACGAGGCCAAATCTCGTGAGAGGTGAGAGCAGGAACGGGAGCCCCAGAGCACTGATGGGTGACTGTCCCTCCTTCCTTGCACCCCTGTGGGGTATGTCTATGCCCTGGGCAGTGTAGGGCAGTGCTGTGAGCAGAGCCCAACCAGCCTTTGCACAGGTCATGCCACATCCACCCTGGGGCAGGAGCACGAGCAAAGGCTGACCCAATGACTCATGTATTAATGTCTTTCTTTCGACTGGTTAGGGCTGCAAGCCCCATTGAGAACTGCTTGCACTAACCAAAAATCTGCCTGAAGCTAAACTGGCTGTCAGGTCACACAAGAAAATGGGCCTTATTTTGTACCTTCCTGTGGGACTTGGAGTAGTTTATGATTTCTCAGGAGGGACCTCTCCTCTTAAACACACCACAGTGGGCCTGAGTAAGCCTTTCCAACAGGAGCATCGCTGATGGTGATACATTTCTGCTGGCCACTTCAGATTTGCCAAACAAACAGACAGCTTGTATGAAAAAAGTCCCCTGTGAGGCCTAATCATAACAACATTTGCACTGCTCTTTCTCCATTCAGTCATTGCAGATGGTGAATGCGTCCTCATGGGAACTGTCTACTGTGCCTTTGCTGGCATGTGGGGCTGCCCCCAGCCTGGGAGTGCCTCCCCATTATTATTAATAATAAATTTTCAGGACTGGCATGTGCTGCCTCTGCTTCCTGCAGCAGCTGAAGCCAAGTCTGTAAAACAGGTCTAATTTTAGAGCAGCCAGGGCTGAGCACAGAGCGAGACCAAACCCGGGAAATTTTGAGTTTTCATTGTTTCCTCAGCTGTGGGTGAAGATCTCCCATGGATGTTTGGGAGAGTTTTTCCCAGATACGTGAGCCCTCGCCTCTAGTTGCATCTCACACAAGCTCTGTCTCCAAAACCCTGGTCACATCAGCCTCTTTTTTCCCTTTGTTTCCCTGTCTTTAAAGTGGGAGACTGTTATTTTCCTACAGTGCTTCAAAAAGGGAGAAATTAGTAGTGAGAATTCATAATGAAAGTTGCTCAAGTGTTTGAATAATAAGATGTTGAGGGCTTTGTTTTGTGAGGTAGTGCTTCAAATGCAATGCAGTTTGTTTAGGCTTCCTGGGAAATTATGAAATGCATGTGTATGTGTGTGCATGGAGGGGGCAGGGAAATCTGAGACCAGATTTCATGTGTGCAGGGAAAGATTTACAGAACCGTGTTTTCTGACGACTTCTTGCCATCAGTCAGTTTAATGGTGCTGTGTGCTGCTGAGCTTTTAAAGTTTTGTCATTTGGCAGTAGTGGAGGGAAAAACTACAGTGAGGCTGGTCCCTGCTTGAGTGCTGTATATCTGGAAACCTTACCTAGCCCCTGCTGCACTGCTGGACATGTAACCCCGACACTTTGTCATGTGAAAGGCTATCAGGTAGCACGGTGGTGCAGAGTCATTTCAGAGGGCGCGTTAGAATATGTTGCACAAGGAGAGGTACTCTTTGCTCAAGAGTTTTTTCTTGTAAACAAACTGACTGACAAGCTAAAACAAAGCTACTGAGCCATGGCAAAGAAAAAGGAAAAGTCACACTTCCTTTGTGTTCAGCAGACTGTTGTCAGTCCATGAAGTCTGCTATTACTGACCTTAAGAAGGCCTATATTGTAACTGAAAGAAGTTTTCCTGTTCTCTGGATGGATTAACTTGAGCTTAGAATATCCCACCCTTTTTATTGCAGGCTTTCATCTCTGCCCATTTTGTCAACATCCTCCAGAAAACAGGAGTCAACTGACAGAGTGACCCTGTTGGAGGTGAGAGATGTTGACTGCATTATTTTCAATATTGTTTTTATTAAGTGGCTATACAGCATTTTCATACTTCTATGCTAATTAAAACTATAATTTAAAAACACTTTCATAAGGCTTTAATTGTCCTCCTTTGGTCTGGGAACCAGAATAAGCCATTTGCAAGGTTATTTATTTGTTTTGGAACAGAGTATCAGAAAAGCGAGAAAGCAAGGGAAAGACTCCTTGAGTGCAAGGCACACAGTACCAATGTTAAACTTAAGTCAGGCTTCACACCACAGACCAATTATAAGGTATTTCTATGAAATATTTAATTACACTGAAGCTGTATTATGGATGTTCAAGGAAAGGTGTTCCAATGGTGTAACGTAACCATCCCTCCGCTTTGGTTCTAAAGACTGAGGGTTTCTAGCAGGTTTTCTCCCTGCAATCCCGTTTCCTGCACTTGTAGATGTTATGGGTGGAGGGATTGCTGTTATTATCTATTACAACACAGTCTGTGGGATTGAATCACCAACTAGAACAGATAGGAAGATAGCTCATCTTTAAATAACACACATGGAAGAGAGTCTATCCCATTCCTAGACAAATTGCTAATTCCCCCCCTTGTTAAAATCTTGGCATTTATCTAGTTCAGATTAATATAGTGTCGGATTCCACCTACTGGATGTTGTGTCTCCGTCTACTAATTCAGAGATCCCCCTGGTATAGGAAATATAATACAGCTTCTTGCAAGCTAAAACCGAACAAAATTTGGAATTTTCACACAGTGGGCAGATGCGACTTGTCAACATTTGTCTTCACTCCACGTGACACACAGAGAAAAGCCTTATTAACATAAAGGAAACCCAGAATGGAAACATACAAACAAACAAACCAATATGAACAAAATTATCATTTTCTTTAACGTAGAACCTTGTTGTTTGAATGTACTAAATTGATTGACCAGCGCTTTCTTTTGTGTCAGTTCAATATGAAAAATAAATATTTTCCCATAATGCTGCTTTGCTCCTGGGAATTATAGCATGAACAAACACTATCCTTATTCAACTTAGGCTGAGGCTTCTTGGCTGGACTACAGCTCCTGTAATGTTATAGACAACTCTGAATTAAGTGACAAATTACTCTGTGGCTGGCCTGTAGGAGAAAACAGGTACCTATAGCACTGATAAATGTGTTCACAAGAAGGTGAAGTTTAAAGTTTCCTTCAACAGAAAAAAAAGAGAAGCAGAGTGGCTTACAGTGAACTATTTAATTTTGCTTGTCCTGAAGGAAAATTAACATTATTTTTTCTTTACAGAAATCTTTGTGGAAATTTCATTTTCTATTGTTGGGACAGAATGCCCAGCCAGCCCTATTATAAACCACAGATAAATCACCATTTATCCTCCTATTGGATAAATTAAATGAATTGGGATTTACTTTTTTTAGGATCTCACTAAGAGCTTTTGCCAATTGCAAGTATATTTGCTTTTC
This sequence comes from Geospiza fortis, assembly GCF_000277835.1. NCBI lineage: Eukaryota > Metazoa > Chordata > Aves > Passeriformes > Thraupidae > Geospiza > Geospiza fortis. The sequence goes on from NW_005054322.1 coordinate 5,039,408, forward strand.
TTTCTTGAACTCTTTCCTGTTTGTCAATAGTATTTTTTAAAATGTGAACATTGAAGCTGGACCTGAGCTCCTTTCACTATTAATATTCCAAAGAACAGTGAACATCTGCCTTCCATCCTTGTGTTTTATAGTCCCCTGCTTGCAAATACCAAGGTCCCATTTTCTTTTGGTCTCTTTTTTTTGCATTGAATGAGGAGCTCTTGTGCAGCCCAGCTGGTTATCAGCCATGACCTCTAAATCCTTTTCTAATTCTTTCTTTCTAAAATATAGTCCAGTTCTTCAGTGTACAAACTATTTGGGATATTCAGAGTTATGTCTAACTGTACATTAAAATATGTTTGGGGTTTTTTTGGAAAGACGTCAAGTTACCATTCAAATTAGATTGCATGTAGAGCAGATCTGCTTTTCTCATTATTTACCATTCTATGATTTTTGTGTCATCTACACATTTTACAAGAAATGGATACAGATTTTTTTATACTGGATCACAGATAAATGTATTAAATAATGAAAGCAAATAAAAATGGGCCTCCTGTAAAGTATCTTCACTTTAAGGGCACTCTCCATTGAGTTCCTCTGGGGATTTCTCATTTCTTCCTGTGTTTATTATGTGCTACACTGCCTTTCTAAAATACTCATTTTCTGGCATGTTGTGCCGTGCTGAACTTGGACATTATCAGAAGTGTACAACTGGAAGAATTGTGTAAGATGGTGAACCTTTGGAGCTGCTGTCTAGAACCACCCTTCTGAGTTTAGGAACATAAAATATTGAATTAGAGCTGAATGTTATCCAACATTCAATACACCATCAATACACCATTTTCCACCTAACTGCAAAACAGCCCTATTCTGCATCACTGGCAAAGGTCTTATCTTTTTTGTCTACTCTGATTATTGTCTTACACCTATGGGAATTGTGTTTATAACATCTGATATGTTTATAACCTTAGTGATATAAGATAGGAATACGTACTTGGTGCTTTGAGACTTGGCTGCTAAAGGCATTACACTGTTTTTTCACCTATCAAAGTGTTTTCCATTGCATTTTACTCTGGAAGGTTGGTTGTTTTTCTTAAATAGGTAGAAGAAGAAAGGACAGAAGAGTTCCCAGTGTTTAAGAGCGGAAATATCTGGAGCTGGAAGTGTGATTAGTGTGTTGCAGTCCCACAGAGTGATACTCCCAGGCAAATCACAGCCATTGGGAGGATGTGAAATTGTGTTTGAAGTTTGGTCTGCTCTTTTTGCAAGGATATTGGACACCACCTTCCTACTTACCTACATGAAATATCCAAATCTCCCATGACAAATCTAGGCTGTTGACAACTTTAAAATCATTAAATTATATCTGTGTTAATAGTTTGCACTCAGATGGCACAAAGCTGAGGTTTCACTTTCAGCTATCCAACAAAAGGGGTGGATCCATGAGGAAATATTTATTAAACCAGGAGTTGCAGATTACTGTGTCTGTGCCTGGAGTCCAGTGGGCTCAGCTTCCCTTATGTCTCTTCAACAACAGATGATAACTGTGATCACACCCAGGCTTGCAATGCCAGCGAATAGCCCATGAGACCATAAGCTGACCAGAACAGCAGCAAAACCAGAGGATGATTTCAGCTCAAATGCTGCTTTGAGACACCAGCTCCAGAGAAAACAGTTCAGGGTACCCCAAGCTGATATTTGTCAGCAGAGGATGTTTTTGGTGGCTATCAGTGTGGTGTCTGTGCAGGAAGTGTCTGCTGGAAGCCTGTTTTGGGGTCATTGTCTAAGGGAATACAAAGTGTTAAACATCTTCCACTTATGCCAGTTTCTCTGAGCCCTGGATTCACCTGTCAAGAAACTATGGAAAAACTGTGCATTAGTATTTACTAAGGAAACTCCTGTTGAGCTTGGTTGTATGTACAGATGGCATGTGATGAAACAGCTCACTCTGGAAGAACGAGAGTTTGTGTTCATCATCATATAGGTGTGGTACTTAGGGACATGGTAGAGTGGTGGACTTGGCAGTGTTGGGTTAATGGTTGGATCTGATAGACTTAGAGATCTTTTCCAACATAAAAGATTCTGTGCCTCTATGATTCTATCCTGCACCTTCATGTCAGTCTTGCAACATGTTCCCAAAGGCCTTCAGTGATGCAGGAAAGTGATCATCCCAGAACCGTACCCAAAGGGTTCAAGGGATTTTGCATGACATAACTGAGTGTAGGAAGCTCATTTACAGCAGACATTATATGCAAGATTTGTACAGGGGAATGACTTCTCCACTGGAAAATTCAACATTGAAAGGAGTGGAAGGAGCCAGCTCCCTGGTCAGTGAGGAGGGAAATTCTCTGATTTCAAGAAGAGATATAGCTTTAAGAAATAAGGCAGAGAGGAAACTTTTTCTCCAGAGTAGCCTTGGGCTAAACTCAGCTCATAGAAAACAAACCAAGGCCATGTGTCTTACATATCCAATGCACAGCCCTGAAACAACCCACAGTCATGGATCAAAAGCGAAAGTGCTCATTGTTTGCACAGAGCTTGCTGAACACTTCAAATACAGTCATGTATGAATCCAGGGAAAGCAACAAAAGGGAAAACAGTTGTTTGGGAGAACAATTTATTAGGATTAATTTCTCTGGTTTTATTCCTTCTTCCCAGTACTCTGGACTGGAGGGTTGTTAGCAATATTTTAAAAGCTGGATGCAAAATCTAAGTTAAACTCATTCCTGTGCAGAGAGCCAGCCTTAAGGCTTTCATTACATTATGGTGCCATGAAGGCCTGGTTTTGAAGGTTGCCCTGGTGTGTGGGCATGTTTGCACTCATCCTCTGTGATCTGGTGATGCTCCAGATCACTGCATGCAGGCCCTGGTTTTTTAGCAGGTCCTTATTTGCATAAGAAAAGGCTTCCTATTTTAAAACCCTCTCTAACCTACAAATTAGTGTAGATGAATGGCCTCTTGTTGGAACTGGAGTGGTTATCCGAGTTCCAACAATAGCACAGCCAATGCCAGATTTTAAACCCTTGTAATGGATATAATTGTGTGATATTATACCAGAGGGGAAATTTGTTCTGTAGTCCAGCTGGTGATTAGCTTTACATTGAGGCATGGAGATTGGATATCCCTTGAAACTTTATCCTGGTTAACGTAGCTACAGCTGGTATTTTGTGGTATAACAATTCAACCCTTACTCCTGAGAGCAGTCCCATTGGGACAGACCTGGAAGTGCTCACTCAGAGTTTACTCAGGCAGAACTTCTGCCACCTTCAATTGAAGTTTTGACCCAATGAAGTCCAAGTGTAAGCACCAGAAGACCATGCACCAGCATTTCTTTGTTGGTTGGACAGTATTTTTTCACTTGAAAAAGGTTTACAAGATCAACCCCCAAACTAGACATAAATATCTGCTAGAAATATAGGAACCACTAAGCTGTATTTTACTAATAGCTCAACCACACTAGTATCCCACAATCACTGACAGCAGCTACAACACTTCTCTGGAGGTTACTCTCAACTCAGTATTCTGTTCTAAGTCTATTTATACCTGCTTATTCTCTAGGATCACATTAACCAGTCATTAATGGATGGCTGATAAACAGAGCCATAGCCATTTGCAGTTCTTCCCTTCTGCATCACTACTTACTGTGCTTGCTCCTACTGTTCCTTTTGCCTCTAAATCTCTTTTCTGGAACTTAACTAAAGTGAATTCAAAGTGTTTACTTTGATGGGTATTTCTGGAAGATTAACTGGCTATCATTAAAATCTCCCTCATCCATCACCCTCATTTGTTTTTCTTCACTTTTATTTTTGTGACAACAAAACTGAAAATTATTTTTTGAAAATTACATTGCAACAGTATGGTTGTTTTTGTGTTTAGCCAATTTTGAGAAAAATCTGTTTTCCCACAAAAAGTGGAACAGCCCAATACTGGACAAAAAACATATGAAAACCAATGCCAGCTGACAGGAAATAAGAGTCTTCCTTAACTTTCATTCTGACTGCTAAAAAAATATGGCTTGAAAATGCATTTTGAAATTCAGTTGAAAAATGAAAAATGTCAATGACACTATTTTTTTAAATTGAGTTGAAACAGGGCTGGAACTCTTTAAGAGCAAACAGAACCGGAAAAGTTCTTCCCTGAGAAAAGTTAAATCTGTGTGCCATGGATATATTTGTTTCAAAGATGTGTGGTAGCAGTAATCTTTAGAAGGTATTTATGAATTGCAAACAAATCTGTCTTCTTTCACTTGTTGCATTTTGCTTCATATTGAGTGCATTTCTTTTTTAGTCTAGGACAGTATGGATAGAAACATATTCTTGGACTTCTACAGACACTGTACTTTTTATATAACTCTACCATATGTTTTCCTTTGTCCATTGTAAAATAAATGATCCTGTTTATTCTTTTTTTACTTATATCTCCTCTAGAAATTCCCTCCCACACTATTAATTCTTTGAATCATTTACTTAGCAGCATTTGTAACCTTTTAAATGTCTTCTATGTCTTGTTAAACAGGATCAAAAAGGACTCCAGTGCTGTAGATGAGAACATATCTTCAGCCTTCCCACAGCATAATAGTCTAGCTTAAGTTTCATTCTTTCTATTTAAAAAAGAAAAAAGAAAAAAAAAGAAAAAAGAAGTTTAACATCTTTGTGCAATGAGCTACCAAAAAAATATCTTCATAATGAAAATACAGGAGAGTTGGGGCTTCCAGACTGGTTGGGTCGGATCAGAAGTCACCATAACCTAACAGGTTTTTGAATGTCAGAGTTGGCTGAGTTGGAAGAGCAGAGAGCAGAGCAGGCTGGAGGGAGGCTTCCCCCCACCACCCTTCCCACAGTCTGTCTCAGGCTGCAGCTAAGCCATCATTTTTATAGTCACTAAATAGCCTAGTCTACACTAACCTGGGTAATCTCTTTTTGACCACTTTTATACCTTTGCCTTCCACAAACCTCTTTTGCAATCAGTTACGGGACTTTGCACATAATACTAGATCTTCTTTTGCTTCAAGGTTTAATGGGTGCCCCTTGGATCTGGTACTGCGAGAATCAGTGGTATCATTCCCCACCTACCTCTGTTATATCATTTGAGATTTTATTTTGTTCTCCATCTTTTTCTCTTTATCATTTCCTTGAAGAACTGAAAGGTTCATACAGTCCCAGGAGCTGAATGTCAAAGTTAATCTCTAACGAGGTAGGAAAGAAAAACTCTGATTTACTGAATGTACCATGATGGATGTGATTAAATTCTTGAGAGTAAAAGCTAATTGGACTTAATTGAGAGTCCAGTTACTCTAGTAGAAACATATGTAGAGTTTATATATTTGGCTGGTACACTCCGTGGAGGCTACGATGGCCAATGGAAAGATATAAAAGAACTTGGCACTATAAACAATACAATTCATTGAACTAAATATTTTGGATAAATCAAAAGGCATTGGAGTTCATATTTAAGCACAGTACCATAGGGAAATCTGAGGCAAATTCTGATATTGAAAAGTGTACCAGAAGGTACAGAAGAAACAAAGACTAAAAAGTGCCCTTGAAATAATTTCCAGTTTACTTTTGTCTTCTGAGAGCTTCAGTGCTTAGTTGTGTTGTCTGTGAACCTGTCACTTGCTTTATGAATGAATGGTGTTACCCTCAACATCCAAGGATGGTTTTGAATCATAGAATGTCACATTTTCCAGGGAGTCTAACTGTGCCAACATGGGCACATGCAGCACAGCCCTGCAACACTTACTGGGTTGTATTTCCATGAGTTTTTTGGAACTGATATTTGTGCAGTTTGACTTGTTAAGTGTGGTGATGTGTATTCAGCAGCCACACTTGCACACAGTCTTGCTGAGAAATTTCACATTGAGAGATATGCATTTATTCATACCAAATGCTTGAGTAACTGTCAGCCCACGAGCTCTGTTCAGTCTCTCTAATGTCTGTCCTTCAGTGGTGTATTGTAACTTTAAATCAAGTAGTAAATTCTCTCTGCAGACCAAATTTTTCAGCATTTACCAAACACTAATTGCCAACTCCCTTAGTAAAATCTTTCTCCTAAATGTATGCATTACACATTAAAAAACTATCTAAATAGGGCATATCTTAGGATTTAGCAGGGAGTTGGCTGAAATGTCTCAATGATTGCTTTTCAGTCTTCAAGAAAATTATTCAGAAGGAAAGGAAACAAAATATCATAAAGCAAAAAAGGGAGGATAGGCCCGGGCTGCATTACAATGAACTCAACAGGCTCCCTGGGGAAAGCTAAGGAAACTGGTACTGTGCTAATTCCCTGCCAAGCCCTGCCCCTCAAAATGATGGAGGGGTGCTCACCTTTCACCAATGAAAGGAAAAAAGCCAAAGAGAGGTTTAAATATATCTTGAGGCACATGAGAGCCTCATGGCAGCAGCAGTAGTGTTTCAGTTGTAGGAAAGGGACAGGTTCATCCCGATGGAGCATAGACAAGCGGACAAATTTCTCCAGAATGATACAACACATCACATGGGCAGCTAGATTTATGCCCTGCACAAGGTGTCTGGGGGACTAATATCTTTCCAGAATAAAGCTTGGAGGAACTTAGCCCCCCAGAGCTGCATGGGGTCCATGGAAATGGACCAGGGTTAGTAGGTGGCATCTTGCAGAGGACACAAAGGTTGCACTCCAAGACAGTGACTGAGCCCCTGTGATCCATAGGGAGATGAAGGAGGGCAGCTGCAGCTCCCTGTAAGGCTCTCATCTGCTCCCTCCTCTAAGCATAGAGGCTGCCCTTGGCATGCTCTCAGAAGACAAAGGTGGGGAAGTCCTGGCCATACCTGTGAGGAGGTGCACATAAAAAGCAGGTTTCAGGCGCAGGCTCAGGGTGTTTGTGCAGAGGATGCAGGGTCCCTTACACTTGAGGAGCAGAACCTCAAGCCCTGTGACTGCTTTGGTAATGCTCAGGTAATTTATCAGTAAGGCACTAGTCTTAGAGCACTTTTTCCTCTCCAGCAGGAAAATGATTACCTATCCAGCTATTGGAAACATTGAAAAAACTTATACTAATGAATCTCTTTCTGTTGCCTTCATTATTGTGTGAACCACAACAATTTCGAAGATACAAGTATTTTCCATCAAGACTATGAATAACAGCACTTGGCAAAATGTCTCTATAACAAAGAATAAGCCTCCAACTTTTTTAGTGACTTTACATACAATGTTCCTTAATTACTGGCAAGCATGTCAAGAGTCTATTCCCACATGTGTCAACACTTTCTTAATACACTATAATTCATCATGTTAGTATGGCAGAAACAAGGTACTCTACATCTTTACACACATCCTTCTCCAACTTCTAGTCCTGAACTGAGTATTAAATGAACAGAAAATCTTCATCTAGCAAACAAAGAACAGACCACAGCATCGAAACAGTAAGGTCCCCTGAGTCAATCAAAGTCATACATCACAGATCACTTTATCATATTCTTCACAACACTGTCTAAATCCAAGAAGCACTGCTTTATTGTCAAAAGGACATTCACTTAATAACAGCAGTAAATCCAGAAAGGCAGGCTAATTTTAGACAGAAAACTTGGCTAAGAGAGAACCCTATCATTTCCCACCCCTGACATTTTTATTCATTGAGTTCATTTTCATGCTAGTTGTGTGATTAAATGCAGATAGGGATTTATTTCCTTTTAATAAAAAAATACACTATTCTGAAAAAAGCCAAAATTGCAAATAAGGGACCTGATCCTTTTCCCACAGAAATAAACAATAGTTTTGTTGTTGGCTTCAGTGATGACAGGAATCAAATCCATGAATCTCTGTTGGAAGAAAAGGTTAAAATTCCATTGGAAAACTCTTCTTGGACCATACATTAACTCTGTCAGTTCTGGGGGCAACCAAGAACCAGCATGATTTCTTTTCTATTCTGCCTGCACGTTTCTGCAAATGTATGTGGCGGTATAGGGAGCCATTTCATAAAGAGGCAAGTGAAAATAAATCTGTCCTCAGTGTGTTGAAGTGAAATGTTTTATTTGCACTCATAAACCAAAGTGCTTGCTGTATTTTTGCATTGCAGTTTTATTATTAACAGTGATAGAATCTCCCTTCCTTATGCATAGATAGTTGTACAGAGCCAAGAATCTTAGATGAAGGAAAGAGGTACCATGTAGTGAAAGTAAACATGAGAAATGCTGACTCTTTTGAAGAACTGGATCTGAGCTCCAGAGACAGTGTATATATTCCCTATTAGTCACTCAATCAAAAGTAACTGGGTTGCATATGCATTCAGCACAGGATCCAATTCTTTTCCTACCCAATTACTTGGGTAGAAATTGCTTGAATTCCACTAATGACCATATTTTGATCTTGTTTATGCCATTTTAAACCTACCAGGACTCTGTTGAATCAGCTGAGCTATTCTGTAGTAACAAGCTTGAAAGACATTTTAAAACGTGGTGCTCAGAGAATTGGGTACTTTAAAAATGATTTGTGTTCTTCCACAAGCAAAAGGAAAAAAGAAATTTAGTAAAAGTAAAAAATACAGTTTCCTTCATGCTATGCATTGCTCTGCACTGGCAGTGCAAAAGCAGCTGTATTTATTTCTACCATAGCTGTCCTGACTGAATGGGCTTTGTGGCAGGAGAACAGGACAAGCACTCCTCTGCCTACTTTTTCATCTGCTCCACAGATGCTTCCTGCAGCTTTTCTGTTACTGTATGGTAGCAGGCGAATCTGGGCAAACAGTTCCTAATAAGAAACTCAATAAATTTCACCTCCTCTCTTCTGTTCACAAAGTTTCCATCATCTGACCACAATTTTCATTCATTTGCTCATTATTGAAATTTATTTGGAGTGATTCATCGGATAATTTCTATGAATAATTCTTGGTCTGTAACTTGTTTGCAATCAGTTGGTCATGAGCATATTGATACTTGAAATTCAAGCCCTTTTGGCTGCATGCAAAGAATGATCCCTAAACGACTATGTTTAACATTCAGAATCTTTTTTTCTAATGCAATTTCTCTCCATTACATGTCTCAATTTGACTTTGCACAAATATTCTGAATTATTAATTTTAGGTGATTTTGGGCGACCAGATCTTGCTGCAGAAGTATCATGTCCAAGTATACACAAAAACTGAAAGCAGGAGGATCTGCAAATGTGGGTCAGGCCAAATTTCTGTCCATTCTAAATGAATGTTGCCAGGACTTCATGCAGAACTGACAACCTTATGTTGCAGCTTTGGCATTATTCTCCTCCTAATTAATTTCATTGTAGTTCTACAATTGATGTGAGAGAATGATAAACCTATTCTTAAGCTTAGAAATAAGTGTTTTCTGACTTCTGTGTATTGATTCATCTGCAGACTCTATAGTATGTTCAAAAAAATTGTGTTATCATTGCTTCATGTGTAAAACACATTATGAAAACACTAGTGTATTTGATCCAGTGTAAGGCATACACATACTATAATGTGGTTTGAACCCAAATATGTTTACTGCATCTGCCAGAACTTAAAATGACAAGAGTTTATTTCTTAGGGCAATCGTTTGATTAAACAGGAATATCCCAAACTTTTCTGTCAGTTTTTAAAAGACTCAATAGAGATTTGGAGTTTTTGTCAAGTGTGTGATTCAGTGATCGGAGCAAAGTGGAAGTATTCTTCAGGGTAAAGATGGGCTTAGAAAGGCTTTGTCCCTCCCCTACAATACCTTTTTGGAAAAAGCTTTCTCAGTTAGGATGGTTGGGTGTTTCTTGCACTATTGAATAGGATTGCCAGAAGGAGTCTATTCCTCAAGGCACTGACTGCAGCCAAGTTCTGCTCTGTTCTGTACATGGTAAAGCTATGTTGCTTAGCTTTCAAAATATAAAATAACCTATTCATCTCAAATCTCAAATGCTACATTTAATCCTGTTACTGTCTTTACTAGATCACTAGGTAACTGTTGGAGCAAAGCATTCCTGTCTCCAACAGGTTTATACTCCCTATACTCCCTATAAGTGATAGAGACCATAGGGAAGACAGATATTTACCCCTCATCCTCCTCATCAGGTTTAACTGAAAAATATGCGTCAAAATTTTTTCTCCATAGAATTAATATTTTTTCATTGTGGGAGCTGATAAATGTTGTCTGGCAACTCTGTATGAGTTTTCACCAGCAACTGGAAACTGCACACATTAGAAATCTCTACTACAGACAAGCTGGTTACAGCCTTTGCCCCCCTGATGAGGATTGTCTGGTCTAATGAATATGAGCTATTTCATTTCCACCAAAGGAAAATTTTTGCTTGTGATTCCTTGGCTAGTAGTAGTTGCTTCAAACCAAGTGTGAGTGTTTCCTTACATAAGCCCTAACAATCTACGGAGCCTACGAGCCTGATTCCCATTTACACCAAAGGCAGTGTAAGTAAACACCTTCAGGTACCTTATAAATTACACTTTGAAGCTCTTTATATTGCTAAGCTTATAAGGTAGCTCTAATGTAACAGAGAGCCAGGCACTATTGACTTTAGATCTGTGACAAATTCAGTCACCATACAGCAGCTGGAGAATAGCCAGGGCAGGACCCATTGCCCTTCACAGTATTTTGGGGACATGGGTCTTCCCCAGCTTCCCTGTCTTGGGATACAGGTAAGTAGTTGTTTAGGAATGGCACTCCCAAAGTTAGTACTCCCACAGAGATTCTCCTCGCGCTGCTCACTGCTCTCTCCCCTCTCTTCCCCTGCAGCAGGTTGGAGAGGAGAGCTGGAGGCACAAAAGGGAACATTCACAAACTAAGAACAATTTACTAGAAGCAGTAACGAGCTAAGAGAGTGAATAGTAACAGCAACATTGTTAATATCAAACTGTACAGGATAGGCAAATGATTCACACGTGATTCCTCGGAGCCCGCGTTACTCCACTCCTCCCTCCGCCACTCTTACTTGACTGGAAGGGCCCCTGTCTGTGCAAAAAAGAGTTCCTTCCCCCCACCCCCAGCAAAGAAATGGTACAGGATAACCATTGGGTCCGTGCCCACTCCTGTCTACTAGAAAAATTAACCCTCTACTGGCCAGAACAAAGACAAGGTAGCATCTTGGAAAATCGGGGGGAAAGAAGAGACCCCCCACTATCTCTCTAGTTATTAGGGATGTGAGAAACCCTGGTGCAAGTTCATGCTCTGAGGCAGCAGACTGGAGTCTCTTGCAGTGAAGGTTGTCATACTGAGGGCACTGGGTTTATTTCTTCTGCCAAGGTGAGCCTGTGGATATGAAGAGTCCTGCAGTCTCCAGGTGATCAAATCAGACTGTAAATGGAGGAGAAATGACTGCTACCTCACTTGTGATGATGTGATAGACTGGAATTTAAATTATTGGTTTGGGACTAGCCCTCAAATCCTTTATTGAGAAAAAAGCAAGTGAATAATTTGCAAAAGAGAGTGTTGCTCCCTATTCCACCTCTTATTCAAAGCATGTGACATATGCAAGAAGAAAAACCACCAATTTTGCTTTCTGTGCTATCCCCACATCTCCCTGTAGCCAGGATATATTAGCTGGATTGTAGGGATTAGGAGAATCAATCTCATTGCCTCCTGGTCAGGTCACAGATCAAGTGTCTGAATTCCTTCCAAGGAGACTTGAATTAATTTAGAAAAGGACCCTAAACCCTCTTTCTTACAAATGTGATAAATATTCTTCCCACTAAGCTTGGACAAAAAGGAGGCAGTGGTACAAAAGTTACAATTACTGCTTCTTCCACACATATTTGAGACAAGATGGATTTATCCAATATGCCTGGAAAGTACTTCTGGAAAAGAACAGCTCTAAACTGCCCCTAGAGCTATCCAAAAGCTCAATGGTATTTCATGGGCCTGAATTCTGGAAAGAGGCACCTGAAGTGACTGTTAATCACCAGTTCATTTCACCACCCCCTTCTCTCCCCAGTGTTTTCACAGTTGTAGTCCAGTGACTTTTGTCTCTACATGAAGATGATCCCATTAATGTATGACCAGAAGAGCACCACCTCATTTTCTGTCCTGCCATTCCCTTCAGACACAGGAACTTTTAACCTGGACTTTCCTTTCATAGCCTTATATGAAAGGTAAACCATACCAGAGAATGAAGGATCGTTTCTCCCTCTCACTGCCCTTCACGGCACAGGGCAGGACAGCAGAAAAGTTTACTTCACTCTGTGTGTTGCCAAGAACCTAGTGACAAGCAAACCGCAGTGTTTTTTACTTGCATAATGGAGGTTTTACTTTTTCTATAAACTACACAATGGCATATTCAATAATTAAAATCCAATGAGAATTGTCCAAGTAAGTGCCCATTGTGTTTCATTTCCCTTGCTTTTTATTGTTGTTCTTCACCTGCTTTAATTTGGTAAATTCAGTGATTTGAATAGAGGCTCCAGTTCTTAGTGTGTAATAGGGAGGACTTACTGATCAATTTGTTAACTTAGTTATAGTGACAAAGTGAATAGTGGAAAGTGAAATAGCCCCTGTCCAGTCAAAGTCATTCATTAGTACAGGTGTTTTAGAAACAATTATTCAGCCCCACTACAGAGAAAGAAAATAACTTGTGGTGAAGGGAAAAGAAATATTTATTTGTTATGTGTGCAGAGCATATAACACCCTAACCTCAAGAGCCAAGAACAGCTTCCTACTGTAGGGAATAAGACATCCATTATCATTGCCTCTGCCCTTCCCATTTGCCCCTGCTATTTGAAAAAACAAATTTCTCTACTGCTCCTCTATCCAAGCCTCAAAGCCTTTGCCTTTCCTAATGTCCAGAGCACTTGCTCTTTCACTTCTGTGTTGATTCAGCTTTTATGAAGCCTTGAGGTGGCCCCTTCCCCTACATTTCCATAAGTTTCTAGCTGAACAATTTTGTTGTTCTTTGTCATGCACTTGGTTGGCTATTGAGGTTGATGGTGATGTGGCAGGACAAGGCAAGAATGGAGGTAGGGTGGGTATTGCAGGTCTGGAACACCAATAGAGTATTCAGACAATCTTCTTCATAATGTGAGAGGGCAACAAGATGAATAAAAGGCATGGAATTAAGTACAGAAAAATTTAGAGAGGCGTGAGGATATTTTCTTGAGGTGATTCATCTGAGCTGGTTCTTAGGTGTGCAGGTGACAGTTCCTACACACCATGCCCTTCCCCAGCACAGTGTGACACCACTTAGAGCTTCAGGAACTCTGTCCAGAACTTCAGTAGGTCTTCAGTGGGTGACGGATTCCACTTTCTGCAGGTAGAGCCCTTTCCCATTTACAAACTCTGCCCACCTGAATGTTCTCTGCCAGTAGCACATCTGTCTGTGCTGTGCTCTGCAGGTGTGAAGCTGCACAGGTGCCTTCAATGCCCTGGGGACATGAGATAGGGTGGCAAGAAGTGGAGGCTGCAAGGACCAGCCAAGCCTCTGGATGTAGGATGCTGACACATCTGGAGGGACAGTAGTCTCTATCCAGGGTCTCCTCTGAAAGGACAATGTGTGACTGGATGGAAACATCATAGGTGCAGGGCCAGCCCATGTCCTGCCACATGGACCATGTTGGAAAAGCAAGATATATTGCTGGAAGAGCCTTGGTTAATTCAAAGACAGACTGTGTGCAGCAGTGATTAGAAGAATTGTGCAACAACTACAAACCAAAACAACAGAGAAAATGTTGGTGGGAGTAAAAGCCACAATGTGAAATATAAGGGATTCTACAGCACAAAGTAGTGTCCAGTAGACTCATATCAGATCAAAATTGTGCTTAAGTCACAACAACTCCAGTCCCCTTATGATTTCTAGCTAATGGCGATTCTTCTTTTCTGTTATGTTCTTCTCTCATTCTTTTTCTTTTAGAGTCACTATAAAACTTTCCTCATGACAAATGTCTGGATACTCCCCATTTCTCTCCACACAACCTCACTTTTTAAAGAATCTGTCCATCAGTCAGAAGAGGAGGTATTTTCCCTACCAGTAGTTCATCATGTGGCAGTAGGCAGCTAGGTCTGCTGAGACCAGCATCTCCAGCCTAGGAAAATGTCTTCCCTCTTGCCATGTGCAGAGGCTGTGAAGCTGCAGATCCACCAGGCATGCCAGCACCTTCTGTTTAAAATCTATTTTTCCTTTGGGTTTGGGCCAACAGTTCAAAGCCAATTGCAGTGGTTGAGTCCAGACTTCTATGAAATGGCTTTCTCGGGTAGTGTCTAATACCTTTCCTTGACAGCCTTGTCAGTACTGGAGCATGTTTCCACATCTTGGCTCAGGGTTAAACACATTCAACATGTTGTGCAAAATGGAGGCTCAAATACAAAATGGAATTCACAGTTTGAGACTGCTGGATCCCACTGTGTCGTGGCATAAATGGTACTCCTCCAGCTGCCTGGAATGGCAGGCTCTCCACTGGTCTCTCTGCTCAGGAGAGAAAACAGTAAAACTAGATAGGGAGGTGGACAATAAAAAAAAGATTGGAGGCATGGAATGACTTCCATATGAAGAGAGACTGAAAAAGTTGGGATCATTTGGGGAGGAAATGAAAAATTATGTGGTAGACCTATCCAAGCTAGTTAATAAAGAAGATAAATCAGATGCTCTTCCTTACCATTTTTCCTTACATACACAAAAAAAATAAGAAATCCTGGGGGAACACAGTGAAACAGAAATAGTGAATTAAAATTTATAAACAATAGCACAACAGGTATTTACCTTATGAAAGTCATTATTCTGGGATATCACCCAGATCAGGAAGATGGAGGACATGAAAGAGGCTGAAATTTATCTGTAGGGGAAACACTCATGGGATCTTAACTATGCATACATAAATAGGAAAAAAAAAAAACCCTAAGCTACTCTATACTTGTTGGGAAACAGGTAAAACCTTTCTTTTGTTTACTAAACCTAGTTTCTATGCACTTGGAAATTATTTGGCGTCCATGATCATGCACTAGAACCATCTGAAGTGAAAGAAAAGTGTCTCAGGAGGATGGAGATGAGGGAGAGGTCCTCTCTGTGCCAGTGCTTTGAGGATTGTGGCCACCTGCACCTTTTGAAACCATTGGCAACTGGCTATACTTTGTTGGGCTGTTGAGTTTGGCATAAGGGAAATACAGAGTAATGAGGCATCAAGGACAGGACCTAACTGTGCGGTAGGTCCTTGTCAGTGGGAATATCCACAGCTCCCAAGACCTCTTGGTCCACAGATGCCCCTGACATGGATAAATAACTATAGGCTCCCTAGGCCAAAATCCAAAGAAGGATGTGGATGCCTAATGTATGATTTAAACTGCCACCAGGTGCCGAAATTTGAGCCAAAAAACCTCTTAGGGTCCTGCAACTGTGCAGCTGTGTACACTAACCAGCCCTGCTGGTTTGGCTGAGCTGAACCTACATCTTTCAACAGCTAGAGTTCAGGAATCTCCATTTCTGGGGAAAGTGTCCAGAGCAGAAGGCCGCAGAACCTGTCCTGTCCTTTCTCTAGCCTCTTGAACTCTCCTTTTTCTGTTGACACAGGAGGGTTATCTTCATCAGGAGATGAGGGAGCTGCTCCACCTGCCTCCCAGGGAAACAAGCAATTGATGCAGTCCACAGAGGGGTGGCTAGGACACCTTCATGGAAGTGGGTGATACAGAATCTGACCACCCAAAGGGCAAGGGAACTTACCTCTTCCTTGTACTTTGAGGAAATCACAGGGTAACTGCTAAGCTGTTACATTTAAGATTCTCATCACCACCCCTGCTAATGAAAGCATCTCAATCTTTCATGATTATCAGGAAGCTGTACGTGTACTTTGAATATATTTACTGGATCCAGCCTCCTTGAACTGAGTGAGGTACAAGTAATGAATCTCACAGTCGTTGGCAGAGATGGAGAAAAAGTATTTGGCTCAGCCAGTATCATGGTTCCGTTGGGCATGCTTTGTAGCAGAAATGTTGACGCCAAACTAAGCTTTCCTGTGCAAACTTAAGCGCTTACAGACTCTCAGACATCTAAAGGATTAAGCAAATCCTTTGTGGATCACATATTTGGACATGGGTGACTAAATTCTGCCTAAAGTACCAGAGATTGAGAAGTTTGCACATTGTAATTTTCCAGCTCCTTCCAACTAACCCTTTGGTGTTATATTGGTGATAATTACTTCTCTGTCTCTGAGTGTCTGTCTCAAAGGGATCTGTCTTCTCAGTAGCATAACTTTTTGTGCAACTGGTAGAAACCATCTTCTCTCTCAAACCATCTCACTGATTAAAATAGCCAAATTCAGAGCAATTTTCGCATTCCAGATTTAGTTCTGAAGCTTGCTGCCTCTCTTTCTGAAGTAATGAACAACTCCTGCACCTCATATGTTTTTTCCCATCCATTTCAGCTGGTGTGAGGCAAGATGTTTTTTCTTTGTACCAGCTCTACCTTGTTTCTAGGACAGCATTACATGTAACACAGGATTCAGCCTCTGGGAAAGACATATCCAATGTCACTGAGCATTCTCAAAACAGCTCAAAGGGAAACCAAGTACTTTGTCTAACTGAGTACCTCTTGCAACCAGAAAACAAATATTCTGAACCTGTGAGGAAAGAGAAGTGAGTTTTCTACCACGGATGGAGAACTGAAGATCTTTTTAGGTAGAGACAGTTATTACAGTCCTGCTGCTCAGCCACTGTGCTCCCCACAGAAAAAACTCTGCAGCTGTTGTGCTATTTTTCATGTAAGACTGACTCCTTTTCTAACTGGTTGTACCCTGGGGGAGCTGCTCTAGGAGTTTTGCCAGCTAGAGCAATATTTGGGAGGGTGAAGGCCAGCTCCTCATTAGGAGCAGGCAAGCGGCAAAGACTACTTGTTTCAAAGAAGTATGAAGAGCAATGAAATATCCAGGGCAAGATTCATCCTGGCTAGCTGCTGATGTCAAGAGTAGAAGCATTCACACCTGTGTTAGTCTTCTAGCTCTCCCAAGAGTCCATAGAGACCTAGTTTTGGTTAGATTAGGATGAAATAGGTCCAAAAGCATCTGTTTCTCCCCTCTGTGCAAATGCCAAATAAGCCCTGTTCTGTCTAGGTCAGACACGGACATCTACATCCAACCTACCCCATCCTCAGCAGGTGCTTGCTGAAGATGAGGTGGGTGGAAGCCTCTTAGCTGAGTCTGGCTACACCCATAGAACTTGACTCAGTGTGTACAATGAGCTGCTGCTCCAGAGAGGGAGAGCAGATGTCCCCAACACATTTGCTTTGCTGCCTGCAACTTGTGCCAGAAGGGTGGTGGCGCATCTGCATTTGTCCCCAGTCACATCTGGTTGAGATGTGGTAACAGACTCTTTGCACAAGGTACCTCCTGGGGGCTATGAGGGGAAGACTCTGCTGCAGCATTTGAAGCAAGGGTGGCCAGCAAGAGACATGTCCCTCTTTGTCTCATTTTGTTTTCACCCACACGGCACGTAGCTGCTTACAGAACGAGATCCGGCCCTCTAGGAAGTACACATGCTTGCATGTGTTGGATGCACACACATAGATGTGCGTTTGTATGTGGTTTATTGAGAATTAAAAATGCTTATTTTTGCCTCAGACAGTGCTTCCAAAGCTTGCCTTTTCAGTTGGGGGGACTGTGTTTTTAATCTCACTAATACAAAGAAAACAATGGACCTCTTTCTCTGCTAGCTGTAAAGGATCATAAGTAAAATGAGTTTTGGCAGACTCGTTCCAACTAGACATGCAACCACATGCAAAAATGACTCTAAATTTAGTATGTCATTTGTCAGGGTTAACCCTTCCCTTCTGCAAAGGAAAGGAGCTTATTTGTTATCTTCTTATAGTCTGTATTTGGAAATTTGTCTTTCCTCTATAAAAATCTAAACTGCAGGAATTTATAATGGCCTTTTGTTTTATAAGCCTTTATTTCTCTTCAAAGTTATGATAAATGCAACTTTATCCCTGCTTCTGGGAACAGGACACAGTATTTTCATGCAAGAATGGGTACCTTTAAAACCAAAGAAAGTGTTTTATTCCCCTGAAAGTGTTTTCATCCCTGTTCCAGTGGGGGGTGGGACGGTCTTGCTTTTTTGTATGGATCTTAAAAACTGTTGGACTCAACCCTGTGTATTTCTGTAAGTCCTGGTCACCAGCATGAAAGTAGCTTAATGGAATAAGATTACCGCTGTGAGAAATCACCGAACTTAAGTCAGTCCAGAAGTCTTTGAGAAATATTATATTGCGCCTGAGACTTTAAGCACGCAGCCATTGGTTTAATACCTGCTACAGCAGGAGAAACAGGAACTGACCTTCATCTGCAGCTATTTCCAGCAGGAAAAGAAACACTGAAAACATCCCAGTCCATTTTCCAGCCTATGAGGTTTCTGATGTTAGTGAGTGCTGTCTTATATGGTTATCACAGAAAAAGAATCAGGGGGGTCCAATGCAAGATGTTGTTCACATAAATCCTCGGTTTACTCTGAGAAAGTGGTATCTATAGAGCAGTGCCAGTAATTCTGTTGGGCAAGGCAATTTACTTGCATGTATGAGAGAAAGTGGTATCTTACCCACTTCGAAATGCATTTCTTGGAAAAGTTGGTCTGGTTTGATTCTGTCTATGTTTCTGCCTCTTACTCTCTTTCCCCTCCCACACTCAAGAAAACATCATTCCCAGAAATCCCAGAGGACATTTCTAATTGAAAGCAATGATCATGAGTCATTCCTGTATATTAAGTGAAATACTCTTGCTTGCCTCCCAAGGGATAAAGTGATTAAGCTCAACAGAGAAGGGCCCAGGAACTCCTGCTGTCCCTGCAACCTTGAAATTAAAAATCAAGAAGATAAGTTAGTGGAACAGTATTTTCTTTCAAAACACATCTCTCCCTGAACTACCAGAGCCCCCATACAAAGAGAAAGAAAATGGATTACATTTCTGACAGCTTAAGATTCAGATTTTTTTCAACTGAGACTGTTTGTTCTTCTGAACAAACTGTATGCTACCCTGTCCTGTTGTCTGGGATATAATGGAATATAAAGTTAGCCTCGGACAGTGGTTGTTGAGCTAGTGCCAGCCTCACTAATGAGCATGTGGTTTCAATAATAATATGGCTACTTGTAAGATGGCTGGCCACAAGCCAAGCACTTAATATAGAGGGGGCAACAGATGTAAAAAAGTACCATCCTTGACATGATTGCATTTCCAAAAATTCTCTGGCAAAAAAGTTCAGACTCAGCAAACAGGGATAATGAAGAATCCCCTCATATCAGGAAAGGATGAAGCTCTGACAAATGAATAGAAGTCCAATGAGCTTTGTGCACACATGGTAAAAAATAAGAAATATAAGAACAGGGTTGATAAAAGAACTGATAATTCCTCTTACTGGAAAAAAAATCAGTCTTGTAATGGAAGGTGCTGGATGGTTACCCCTTTCCCTTTCCCTTCCCTTTCCCCTTCCCCTTTCTTTTCCCCTTTCCTTTCCTTTCACCTTTTGTCATTCCAGACTTGGACCTAAAAGTCCAAGTGCATCAAGACAGTGAAATGAATTACAGTTTAATAATATTCCCACCACACAGACAAAATGGATTCAATTACATAATGGTAGCATTAAATGTTATTATGAAGGAGATCCAGAGTCTTGAGTCCAGACTTTCAGAAAACCATGATAAGCTCTCTAAAACAGCTGAAATAGCACTTTTATAGGTTTTCAAGCCGTAGGTTTGCTGAGAGGAGGGAGCATGGGGAAGGAGTCATTACATTTGCTCAGAGGCTTTGGTGCGCTGGTCTGGTATGGAGGATGGAGTGCGCAGCAAAGCAGTGCCAGAGAGTTCCCAAGTGATTATTATGTGTTAACCTGTACGGTCTGAGGGCACTTTCTGGAGCGGCTGCAGTTATGGGAGAGCGCACGAGTTCGAGGTTTGAGTGGGAACGCCAGCCCTTGGGCTCCAGCCACAGCAGCAGGGCATGGCCAAGACAGCCAAACCTGGGCACACACAACAGAGAGAAGGCAGAGACAGCCCTGCCCCACCCCAGATTGTCCCTAATGCTCCCTGCTTGGTCACCCATGGGCTTTTGGATGGGTGGCATGGAGGTGCTGAGCTACTTTCACACAACTAGAGCCTTCTGTTCTGGACTGCTGAGAAGGTCACTCTTTGAACAGGACACCACTGAAACCTGGTGTGCGGCTCTCCCAGAATGGGGCAGGCACAAGCAAAGCATTGTTATCTACTATAAAACCCCCAAAAGAATGTCACATTCTTGAAATTTAGAATTACGGATAGTATTTCACGATCCTTTAACAATATTTTTCTTCTTTCCTTCCAGGAGAAAAGGAAAATATGATTTATAAAAAGGTAGGAAAAAAGCAAATTAATCCCATAACTTTTAAATTACTATCTTCCCATTTTTTAAATTTGAAAAATTGGAGAGAAATTACAAAGAAGAGGAAAGCATAAAAAAGAAGAAAGCATAAAAAAGAAGAAAGCAGAAAAAAGAGTGGTCAGAACACAAAGGAGTTCAAAACTAAAATAGCAGAATGAACATTTCTGACTGCCAGCACACAAATGAATTGTTTTCAGGCAGGGGAATTTTTAGTTCTCTTCACAACAGTGGTAAGACATAAATATTATTCCTGAATTTTATGGATGATGATATTAACAAGATTTTAAAAACATCATTTTCTATTAAAAATATATTTCTACAAATGTTTTAAAAACTTAAATTATTCCTCTGGTATAAAGTGCTCCAAATGGTCCAGACTCCTTGTTTTCTTGATGATACCTCCCTGAATATTTTCCCAAATTTGGAGGCACTAACTCAAACTGGGTTGTTGTATACTATTTACCAGGCAATGTTGGTGAAAGCTGCTTGGACAGGAATAATGTTGGGTGCCAGTCTTGGAAGACACTTCATGCCCTTCTGGGTGGCCAGTACCTTTGTCAAGGTGCTTGCCAATTCATGGTCTTATGATTAATGGTCTGTGGCCAAGGAATATACCCACGGCTGGCAGGCAAGAGAGCATTTCACTTCTGCACTACTTCTAACAAATATCCACACACATTTCAGATCATAATTGATCAAATACGCACATTCTCCAGCAGTGGTTTGTGGGCTTCTCTATCTGAGAAGAACTCTCAGGTTTCTGAGTCCTGAACAATCCTGGGCAATGCAATACCTGGGATGATGCATTAACTCTGGCACTGGCCACTGAAAAATCATTTGTGTGAGGCTCCTTCCATCCTTGATGGGAAAGGAGGGTGACAGAGGAACCTCTACATGATGCTTTACCTCAACCTCAGTAGACGTCTAGGGGAGAGGGGATGATTTGCCCTTTGAATGTGCTGCTTCTCATGTGTTTTTATCAAGGAGGGGGCTAAACATCTAGCTGGCAAGCAAATAGATTGCTGAAGTTAAATAAGAGGTGCCTCAGCTTCACTGCTGGCAATGTTGCATCCTTTATGTCCTGCCAGTCTGAAAGTGCTCTGTGATTGTCATTCAGCTTTACTTTCAATGAATTGATATTGCAGATTCTTATTTTGGCTGCAGTGCATTAACTGAGTAAACAGTCGAATGAGCTGGGCACCACAAAAGCTCTCTGGCTGGTTGCTGCATGCCCCCCAGGCAATAAAAACATGTGCAAAGAACAAAGAGCTGCACAAATCGACTGCAGATATGACCACACACGTCAAGATGGAACGCGTCATTGAGACAGGAGAAAAAGCTTTTGTAACAACCAGCACTGGGTGGAACTGGCTTAATCCCATTAAAGAGCCCCAAAATCCACTGACAAAGGGCCAGCTTTTGTGCTCTCACTTACGCTGGGGGAAACCGACTGACCTTGGAGAAAAGGAGCCGAAAGCAGGCCCTGGTGCAGCACGGTCACCGTCCTTGCCTACAGAGATGGCAGCATGTGTGGTAAGTGGCAGGGCTGACATGAAAGTGTGTGTGGCACTGGTTTCTCTGAGCACCCTGCTGTCTGAGAGACAGAAGGACAGAGGACGCTTGTAAATCTACGCATGACAAGATGTTACGGCATGTGAACATGTGGATTTCAGAGGAAAGACAATGAGAGATGCACACATACTGTGGTTCTTGGGACACCAACTGCTATGAATTTGGATGCTCAGAGCCTTTAGGCTCTCCCAGACATCTCATATTTCAGCATGGTATGAAGATCCAGTTGCTCTTTGCTTGGATGCCTGGATGAGAAATTGGGAAAGACCAAAGGCAAGGTGCTCATTTGTACAATCTGTGAAGGAGGTGCACACCTGTTTCCAGCCATGACATGTGTCCAGGGATCCCCAGAGCTATTGCACTGCCATCTCTCTTCTTGTAAGTGACTGTTCCAAAAAGTAAAAAGGAAACTGAACTACCATGCACAATTCCTGTTGTACCATTTTATACTCTCTTGGTTTTTCAGGCAGTAGTGGTTTGTCTGGTACAAACTCACATCCTCTGACTGCAAATGCCTTGACCCTGTCATGATAGCCCCGGCTTACCCCAGCTCCCCTCTAGCAGAGAGCTGATTTCACATCTGTAGCCTGTCTGCATGCTCACTTGCCAGCTAGAAAGGCTGTGCTGGCTGCCTGGGCAGTCACTGCCAAGGATAACAGCCGAGTTTGGAGCTCGATTCCCTTACTGGGATCACGAATTCAAGTCTCTCTTCAATTCCCTCACTTCATGTTAGTTGAAACTGGAATCAAAATTTATTAGGGTGTGTGTACTGAGAGGAAGGGGAGGGTAAAAGAAAGGCAGGCAAGCAGGCAGCACAACTGTGGGATTCTCACTTCCTAGGCTAAAATTAACCAATACTTACATCAGCTTTGGTTTGAAGTGAGCCTTCGTTTGAGGAGCAAACTGTGGTGACAGGCTGTGGGAGATGGTCCTGGGACTACTGTGGGATGAGAGGAGAGGGTTTTCCTTCATGCACAGATCCTTCTCAGAACTTCATTCCCAGGATGTTGCCTTGGGACCACCTACAGGGATGCCACCTCAGCAGAAGAAGCTCCCTCTTGTCCCGCAGAGCTCACTTCCCCAGCGCATGTCGGGGTGAGCCCTCAGTGAAGAAACCCAGGGCAAGTGGGCTGCAGGAAGGCCCAGCAGCATCCAACCCCACCTGGGCTGGATGTCCTAGGGAGACAATGTGCCTGGTGACATGCTCAACCTTCCCCAAGTGCCTGCTGGCGGTGGGCATCAGTCATTCCTTGTCTTGCTGGCTCTGACCACAGTGCTTGTGTGAGGTTGTTTGCTTGCATGAAAGGTTTAAGTAGTTTGTAACTGCCTGTGTGAAAAAAACCCAAACCAAGAAAATTCTTGAATTCTTGTTTCTTTCCACACTGGCTTGCTCCTGTATACAAAAGACTTAATGTAAAAGTGGGGAATGCATGTCTGCTTTTACAGTTCCATTTGATGGCTTTTGCCACATATAGTTACACATATTTAGGTTTGCACCAGCTCTTTGCCATTAATTTCCAGTCAGATATTCCTCTACACCTGAAAACATGAAAAGGGCTCAGAGTTGTCTCAGCCAAGGAAGGAGAGACTGATCAGCCTACAAATGAATATTTACAGGGAATATATTTATAGATTTAGAATTTTAAAACTTGTGTATGAGAATTTTGTTGAGCATGAGGGGTTTTTTTGTCTGTCTCCCAACCCGGCTCCCTCCTTTCCTCCTTCTGCCTGTTTCCTACTTATCCCCTTCCCCATCTCCCTATCCCAGAAAATTAGCTTTCACTGGGCTTTTATAGCTGTACTTTCAAGTCAGTCAAGATTATTTTCTGGTGCTTAAATTCCTAATTAACATGTCATGGTGCCATTCAGTGCTGGAAATGATGTAATTTATTGGGTAGCTGGTCATTTGCAAAAATAGCTGGAAAAACAAGTTTAGTGTGATATAAATAACAAGACACAAAAGTACATACAGTACAACACCTTGCCTCCTGCTGCAAATCTCCTGATTTCTGTTAT
Source organism: Geospiza fortis (assembly GCF_000277835.1). NCBI lineage: Eukaryota > Metazoa > Chordata > Aves > Passeriformes > Thraupidae > Geospiza > Geospiza fortis. The sequence continues at coordinate 5,063,256 of NW_005054322.1, forward strand.
TCTGGTTTCAGCATGCTTAGCTGCCTCCTTACATCCACTGCTATGAAATAAGATAATTATAGCACAAGTAAATATTACCCAATCAATCTACAGCAACAACTGTTAAAACAAGCCATCTTACAAATTTTCCTAACAAAACATGCCTCAACCCAATATACACAGAAGGTGAGTTTCTCTGACCTTGAAATAAATTTCAAGAGCAAAGAACATTACACACATACTGAACATCCAGCAATGAGAGGCAGAGCCAGGGTCCAGCCCTGCTTAATCTGACCCCCCGAAACCTCCCCAGGCTCAGCAGCAGAAGGATGGTGTGTTTTGGGAAAGCTTATCTTTTCATGTATGGTGTAAATAGGAACAGTCCCCTGAAATCACAGTCCTTCTTCTTCCCTTATGCCTAGTAGCTGGACTAAAGCAGATTAACCCTTCTCTTGCCAGGATAATACCAGACTCCAGTACTGACAGGTGTGATGGCTGCACAAAACATCTGGTTTGATTGAACCATAAAGCCTCTTCAAAATCCAGAGCATTCTTTCCATCTCTCAAACACACACACACTTAAAAAAAAACACTAGCCACCTATCAGCAGAGGTCAGACTAATTTACTCAAGGGTAGGTTGCGCAGAAAGCGTTGCATGGGCACATAGCATTGTGTACTACAGAAAGCGGCTCAAACAGGGGAAAACATTTGCGCTGACTACAGAGGCAGATCTGCTTTGAAATGCTACTGGATTTCAGCTTTACATTCTAGCAACACTCTTTAGGTTTGCCTGACTCATGAGAAGATAGTTTCTGTTGGGGTGGGGATAGGGGAGAAAAAGAAATCAAAATGCCTGACCGTAAAGATTAATGCCTTTTAGAAGAACATAAAGATGTTCTGAATCTGTGTGGGGCAGAGAAGAGTCACAAGGGAGAAGCTAATTATGATATACTGCTTGAATACCATTATGCACTAATTACTGAAAAAAGATGATTGATTTGAAAACCTTTGTGCTGCTAAATGGAAGCAGAATAGTGCCAGTATGGGCAGGTTTTGAAACCCCCACTTTGAGAAGCAGCTGGATCATGCATTGCCTGGACATCTCCCAACAAGCATGTGCTGAGTTGCCAACACAAAAAGTGAGGCATGGTCATCTAACCCCAACTAGATCCACGATTCAGAGGTGGGTGGTTGGGTACACCCCACAACTCTTTGTGGGGTGTAAGGTGGAAAGGATGGCATGCGCTGTTTGTACAACTGGCCTGCAAGCTGTGGGGAGTGCATGTTCTGGATTTGCAGGAGAGGAGAGACCTTTCCTAGCTGACATCACTCAGAAGTGTTGCCCCAGATTTATCTCTGTCTTCTACCTCCAGGTTTGAGATTTGGTGGTAGCCACCCAAGACTCCTCAGGACTCAGTGGAGAAAGATCTCAGAAGGTGATCTGAGGCCCAAGGTAGGCTGAAACATCTTTCTAAAAAGCTGTTGGTGTTTTTCCTCATGCCTGGGAATGTGCCCAGGGTTGGTGACAGGGTGAGTCTAGGCTGACACAGCATGACTAAAACCCCTGTAATATCCACCCCCCATTTCAAATGTGTTATGTTAAAGAGGAATGGGTGGGTTGGAAGTGAAATATTGCATTCATGCCTGTGGTAATGGAGATGCACACTTGCTGGCTCTGGTGTACTCCATGCTGTGCCTTCTCTGCCTGTCTCTGGACCAGATGCATTCCTCTTTGCTGGTACCACAGGTCTGCTGGGAAGTCAGGCACATGCATTGCCTCTCACAGGAGTTTTGCAATGTGGGCAAAAATCCCTAGGGATTGGGACCACTGAAAACACTGCTATGGCTCATCTTGATTGGTAGATGAAATGTCCTCTACACCATTTACTGCCATAGAAGGGTCTGCTTACATTTTGGACTGTTTCATCTGCCCAAAAGAGGTACCTGTCCAAATTTCCCACCTGAACAGCCCCTTGCTCATGTTAACCCTTGAAACATGCCTGGAAATTGAGTGAGAAAGTGCTAGGTGGCCTGGGACAAATGCCACGACCAAAGTTTTCAAGCTGTGTATCCATTGTGGCCTCTTCAAGGTCCCTGAAACTTGTCTGGGGCCTCACTGACCTGAAAAATCTCACAAGGTCCATCCTAGCAGGGAAGCAGTACAGACAGCTGACCTCAGACATGGGCAGTGTTTATTGCACTGGCTCCAAGGCACCCTTATGGTCCCATTTTCATTTATGTGGCGTGGCCAGAGAGTAAGCCTTCGTGCATAAGGGATGCCAAAAAGGCAGACAACAAGCTCAAATGCGCAAGTGCATTTGCTTGCTGGGGACTGACCTCCCCTGGAATGTGGTTGAATCCACTGTTCTTGGCAAATTTTGAAAACTACAGACAAATGCTGAGGAATATACAGATGTCTGGAAACGGACTCCATGACCTAGTAACCTGTTCTTGTCAGAAAGTAAACCCATTTTACCATTACCTTTGATGTGTTGTTAGTTAAAAGAGGAGGATGTACTTTAACTCCCTCCAAGGAGAAATTTCTCTTTTGTGTGGGTCAGCCATATTTATCCAGCCAATAGGCTGACCTGAATTCATTGTCTGACATATGTCTTTTGTTGTTGCTTTTCACTGAAAAGATGATGTTCTCACAAAGTGAACTATGTTCAGTTCTGGGCTTCTCGGAAAAGAGAGACGGGAACACAGTGGAAAGAGTCCAGTGAAGTACCACAGAGATGGTCAGGAGACCAGAGCAGTACAGACCAGAGGACTTCCCAAAATATCTTCCAACCCCAACTCTTCTGTGATACTGATTCTGGAAGACTACTGGAAGATAACACTGTAATACTGTAGGAAACTACAGCAGATGCCATCTTGGCTGTGCTCCCCAGAGGGAGCACTCCTTGAAGCCAACAATTCCCAAAATCATACATGGATTTAACTTTTTGAGAGAAGTACTTGGTATCTCAAAAGACAAAACCAGGACATGTTGAGTAAACAGGAGATGAGGATCTGGGGTAGAAGGTGGAATCAAGGTGATCACCTTGACCTGGGTCTAAAAGGAGGTAAGGGGTTCCCAGGAGAAGAATAGTTGCACTGGCAGAGGCAGAGCCTGCTAGACAGTCTGGATGGGGCAATGTGGAAAGGCAGCTGCGCTACTCCCTGTGGAAGTTCTAGTTTGTTTGGTGCTGCCTTGTGTCCCACAACAGGACCAGATTTCTGTTTGTTTCGTGCCTGACATTCAAAGCTGGACATTCAAAGTGGTCTCAGTGCAGACCTCTAGTTAAAGCACCCAGAATGAATGTGTGATCCTGACTGCATCCAGGCAGAAATGGAACAGGCTCTGCTGGTTTTAGAGAGTGAATGTTTTCTGCCTCAGTAGAAAGATTTAGATTTATTGTTGCTAAACTAGGGACAATCTCACAAAGCCAAGCTTTGATCAACCAGAGAAGAAAAGAGAGCAACATACTGCAACAGTGGAGAACAGGAGCATGAGATTTGGGATATGTGGTTTTGAGTGTGCATGTAAATTGTTTATGTGGGCAATTTGCTGTTTTCACAGTGAAAAATCCTGATCTTCCAAAACTGCTTGTGTGGAAAAAAAGAGAGAGCAATTTTCACTACTCAGACTTATAATCTGCTCTCAAAAGTATGCCCACAGGAAGCAAAATTAGAATTTTCTTCTCAGGACAGTGCTAGCTCAGGAGTTTAAAATATATCTTGAGCTAACATTTTTGTGAGTCATCCTGCATCACTGAATAAAGATATACATGATGTGAGCACTGCAGATTTAGGAACAAGCCAGAGTTTTTTGTGCCTTGCTCCATTATTTAGAATTTTATGATTCTAACACCAGTAATTTATTAGTGTGAGTCTGCCCCAGGTACAACTCCACAGGACATGATGGAGAGATTACTTCGGTCACACAAAACAAACAGCCAAAGTATGTGACTACAGACTTTTGTGTTGCTTTCATGGGTATCATTACATGGAATAGATAGCTAGGTACCAGCTCTCAGTCTTACACCCTCAAAAGGAAAAATTCAGTTCAGTTTCCATGCATGACTTTATTTTGTTTAACAGGAGATACATCAATTCACTACAACAGGGTGTAGAATATGTTTGGTTTGTAATTACACCAGCTGCACTGAGAGAATAAAGCAGAGGTTAAACAAGGCCACATGTTTAATCAGAGGTCTCAGAGGGCTATGAATAAAAGGAAAGTTGATCTTTTTTCATGATATCAATACAATGCAGTCATCCTGTGTGGGTTTTGCATACCATCCTGTCCACAGCCAGAGAAGTGACTTCTATTTCAATAGGAATTAAAGCAAAAGTGAAAAAAAAGAACAAAGGGGTGAGGGAGTTGATCTGGAGGAGAGGATAAATTCTACTGCATCTTGTAAAACCCTCCTGCTCTTTCCTCCACAACAACATTATTTCCCCATCATAACCACTTCCTTAATAAACAATTAAGCTTTGTGTTTGGAATCCAAACATATTTTGGGGGGGGGGTGGTGAGACAGAGAAGAACTGGGAGGCTCAGGGTTTGGCAGTAATGCAAGGGAAGAGCCTACAGTGGTTTGAATTTGGTCCAGGTTGTGTTATCCTTGATTTATTAGCCATCCTACTGCAGGAAAATCATTATCTCTCCTCCACACTGTTCTTGTGGGTCCATCCTGTAGTAGCATCAAACAAGACAAAATAGTGTGCATTTATTTTCTCATAAATACTTGATGCATTTTGAGAACTTAATTTGTGCTGATGCTGTTCGTGTCCCTCTTCAATGGAAACTCAGCTCGATAGCCAAACAAATGCTGAAATAAATGAATACAGGTATTCAGTTCTGTCATCTGATTACAAAGTAATAGGGACAGAAAAATTATGACCCTGGTGGCTACATCTGCATGTACATTCTGTGCCTCCACTGGTAGCTGTGTGGATGCAGCGCAGCCAATGTGATGTCACTGCATGGGTGGACTGACACTGATCAATGAGCACAGTCACCACAAACTCAGCTTGCATCGCACAGACACTGAGCCTTCTCTCTTGCCTTCTCTCATCTGCTGAGGGACATGCAGCATCACTCTGGCCTTTGGGCTGAGCCCTGGTGTGGAAGTTGTCCAGTGTGAGTTCTTTCTCTTGCTTTTGGTGGCCTCCAACCCCAACCTGCATCCAGATCTAACCTCCCTCACTCTGTTCAACCTGTACAACCTCAGTGTGAACAGCTTGTGGATACGATGTGGGCCAAGAACTGTTCAGCAATTCTGAGAAAGAAATCTCTAAAATCATAAGCATCCTGCAAAAATTCACCCCTCAAATCAGAAGTATAAGAAAAGAAAAGTGAAAGCACATTGGCAAATGTCTTGCTCTGAATAAGTTACTTGTTTCCAGGATAAAGCCTGCGTTCCTTACTCTGCTCCCTCACCAGAGGCTGTGGGGACAGCTATGCTGCTACTCTTCACACTGGTAATCGTCCATGGGCTGAGATACTTCCTTCCTTTTCAGTGCCATCAATCTGGCAGCTTCCCATTGTATGTAATTATTATTTATATCTTTTTTTTCCCCCCAAAAAATGCTTGGGGAAAATGATGAGATCATTTGCTAACAACAGTTTTCATTAAAGAAACAGCTGGGTTGTTCTACTTCTAACTCTTTACAAAAGCCCTCTGCACGTTTGTCAAGCCAGGGTGTAGCGTGATCAGCTGTTTCTGTTGAGAAACCAGAGTTTACAGAATAAACAGAGTTGAGGTAAACCCTGATTATGGGGAAAGTCTGCATGTTAGGCTCCCTTGCAGACTTAACTCACATGAATGGCCTGTATTTTTGGAAACACTTCCAAGATTTTCGCTTTGTGAATTGGTGCAAACGGCTGGTTGGAGCCAGGCGTGCCTAAATTCTCACTGGTTTTTCCCTAATCTCTTTGGCTTGAGCAGGGCCTCAGACAGGCGTGAGCAGATCAAGGGGGTCCCTGGGGAGTGTGGAGCCAGCGGGTACCGTGCAGCAGCACCGGCTCGGCGCTCCCAGCTCCTGGCCGCACACGTAATTGTACACTTCCCTCAATGGGATAAAAAAGGAAGTGGTGTGTGTCAATAAGTTGAAGGGAATTGTCTCATGTACAAGGAACAGCAAGCTCTGTGTTCTCCCTTGTTTGCGCTGGGAATTTTTGCTATTTGTGCTAAATTTAGCATGCTGGAGACTGAGGGTAGCCCCCCTCCCTGAGGGCCATGCTCAGACACGTCAAGTCCTCGGGGTGGGAGCAGAACAGCAAGGGAGATTTGATGAAAAATCAGCTGCAAGGGGAAGTGGTGTAGCTCAAGCAGCTCTTTTTCTTGGACTTTGTGCCTCTAACCACAGCCTAAGTGTCCTTGCTGCTGCCAGAGCTTCTCACCAGGGCATTGTGACATGGGTGAAAATGGTCCCCACTGCCTCCAGCTCCTCCTGCTCTTCTCTAGACTCTGCCTGAGCCCCCACACAATGAAACACAAAGACCTACAAGTCTTTTCAGTGCACAGCTATTGATCCTTGCAGAGTTACTAATATAGGTGTAGGTGGGATGATGCATGCGCTGAAGTACCTCATCAGTCCAGTAAAGATCATGCAATTCAAATGCTGATGCAGGAGCCTGATTGCCCACTCTTTTGTGTGGTGGGAGTCATACAAGTGTCCTTGATGGATATGAAATTCCGGATCGTTATTGGATGGATCAGCCAAAAAGTCCCAGGTCTGGTTTTAACTTTACTTCAATCTTTGCTTTAACAAAATCCCTTCCCTCTTCTCAGTGGGATTACCTGTAACGGGGCTGGGGTGAGATATCCAAGTTGTGTGGCATTAGTTGCTGATTTTTCCAGCTCAGTGCGATTTTTGCAGTTTTGAAGCCAGGAGGTTAGTGGTTTTCTAACTACATACTCCAAGGTCTCTGTTTGTTTTATTTTGCTCAGAAGAAGGTTCAAAGAGGGAAGACTGATTAAAAATGATGACGTGTGCCCATTCTGTTTCTGACCATCCTTAGCCAGACCTTCCAAGAGAATTCTATTTGCTTGTGTAATGAACTGAACTTCTTGGGATCTGTGTTTTGAAGAGGCCATGATATTACCTGAGAATTTTTAATTGCGAAATGCTTACTATCTTCTGCTGCTCAAAATCAACTAGAACATGTTGCCTGTGAAATGTGAAAGAAAAATGGAAACAATTTCCTATTTGCTGTCTTTGAAGGTAAAGGGGAAAACTCTTAGAGTATAGCTGAATTATCACATAAAGCAACTTTTTTTTTTAAATTACGTGAAGATCAAAGTAGAGGGAGAGTATTGTGAGGGGTTTGCTTTGATGAGTTTGGTTAAAAATCAAAACCTGGTTTCATGGGGGAGATAGAGACACAAAACACTATGTCCCACGGATTTGCTGAATATGTTAAAAAGTGCTGAGCAGTATTAAATTAATGCAAAACTGAAGATTACACAAGGGTAAACATTGCAGCTAATGTTTGACTAGAGCTGAGCTGAGGGCTGAGTGCCTCCACTTAATTTACAGACCATGCCCATGGCAACCCCAGGAGGCTGGGAGTGGAGGAGACAGACATTTTATACTGAGAAGACACATTATTATTTTTAAAGTTAGGAAAAAAGAATCTGGCTAAAGTTACTGCTTCTGAACTTTGGGGAGAGGCAACTGAGAGAAGGCAAGAAAGAAGGGTCAGGTTTTGGAAATGAAAGGTCTTCTAAGTTAATACCCACTAGGTGTGAATGTCTCTAGTAAATACTAGATCATAAATAGCACTGAGAAGATCAATGTCAGGTAGAGATATGGCCTGGAAGGGACTTGCAGACACTGCTCAAGCATGCGTGTGAAGGGCGTGCATGATCATTTACACATCCCCAGCACTGACATGGCTGTGGAGAGGCAATATGAAGGCTTAGGGAAAGTGGTGAAATACAAAGTGGCTTGCAAGTTCAGATGAATACTTGGAAATTATTTCTTCCACCCCACCCAACACAGTTTCCTTCGGCAGCAAGATGGGTCATCCTATCACACTGCCTGGTGGCCTGATCCTGCCTTCTGGAATGAAGAGCACAGAACGCTGCTCTTGCTTTGCAACTGAGCATTTTGTAGGAGATCTTCTGCTTACAAAGAACACATCTGAGCCCCTGAAAATCTGCTGCAATTCCTAGTTGCAGTGTGGGTGGTGTGAGAAGTGAAAGGAAAGAGCAAGGGGCAGCCCCAGGCTGTGACTATAGCTAGTTTAAACTTATTCCTTGGATAACTTTGGTTGGTCATTGAAGCCCAAAGTGACTCTAAAGCATGAGATGCTATGTCTTCACTAGCACAGCAGTGGATATCTTTAGATTGGGTTTTCATCATATACTTTAATTTTCTAGGCTGGGGGATGACCATAATTGCCGAACAATTCAATGTAATGGAATGGGCTAATTCAGCGCTTTTTACTGCATTTTTCCACATAATATCTAAAATCTTTTTTTCCACCATAACCCATGTTTATGAAAGCAAGTACTTAACCCGCACATTTCCTGGGCTTGAATCATTTCCTTAATAAGGCATAAAATTTTGCAAAATCACTCCCTTTACATTAACACATCATTATAAGGAGATATCAGTGTTTAGCATGTCAGAGGCATACACTAGCCTGTGCAATGTACAGCTACACCACTCAGCTACAGAGTCATATACCATGGTTTTCAAACAATAATTCTATAAGAACAAGAGCTTTCCTTTCTTTTTCTTTCTTTCCTTATTTTTTCAATTCAGTATTTTCTTCCAAACTGTTATGGGCTGTTCTCTTGCGCAGGATGAAGCATGTCAAACATGTTAGCTTTTCTTTTAGTTTTGGCTTTGCATCTGATAAGTAGAAACAAAGCAGCATGCAATGGCTATGGTTTGAAACTGCTATAACCACAGCTCATAAAATAATATTAAAAGATGACAAAAGCCATAAAAATCTGTGTTCCCTTTTGTTGCTGTGCTCTATCAGACAGGAATCTCCTTTTTCAGGGAGACACTGAAAAGTTGATATATTGCTTTAAAAATAAAAGAAAATGTACACAAACCAGAACTGTTTCTGCTGTGGGGTTGTGAACTCATTGTTCTGCAGCAAGACAAACGCCTTGTGCCCAGTGCCCTGTGCACATGAGTAGAGTAACTCCTGGGAGCAAGTCCTATGGCATTAAAAGGTTTGCTTGCATGCATTGACTTAAGTATGTGTTCAGGACCTGGTCTTCATGCAGTTTTCTCATTGCTACATGAACTTTGGTTTGGAACAAGATTCCTTACAAGAGCAGTTTTACTGCAACAGCCTTTCGCATAGATAGGATCACTAAACTAAAAGCTCTTTATCATCTTCCTAGTGGAACACACCTCTGTGTCCATTCACTGGAAGGGTGGAGTGACAAAGCCCTTGCAGAGCTGGTTTCAGGGAGTCAGCCTGAGCCTTGCTCTGGCCTTGTGCATTTCTGAGCTCTGTCAACTTAAACCAACATACACACGAGGTGCTTTCTAGGGGAAGGTCTTACAACTCTTGAAAAGTACTAGTCAAGACAGTTGAATCTTGATTCATCTCTCACTGGGAACAGAGCTCAGGTTGGCCTCCATTTGGACTCTCTATCCCAGGAGCCAACTCTTGCTCACAGGAAGGCCACCCAGCAGTTTTGTTCTGGCAAAACCATAGCAAGCTCAGGTTTACATGAATAAAAATCTGTAAGATGCTATTCTTTCATGAGCCAGTACAAATCAGACTCTTAGTTGATGCCCCTGAATCTTCTCCCATTTTGTGAGCATACAGTCTGGGTTTTGACCATTCAAGGCATGTCAGGATGAGCACATCAAAAGATAAAAAGGGTTTAATGAAGACCTGGGTGATACAGAGTTAATGAAAGCTCAACAGAAGGGTAGCCACAACCAGAATTAGTGCTAGCAGTCTGCTTGATCACTTCTGGAGAGTGTGTTCAGGGTTAGGATTAGTGGCTAGCAGCATATAACTACAGTGAGGCTATTTGTGTAGTACTGGGCTTAGTTCACTTGGAAATGTGAAATCATAATTATTGGGCTCTTTTCAGTTTAGAGCAATGCAGAAGTGGTGCATCTTTTGAGTGTGTGGGAGGAGATTTGACTTCTTCTCTTTCTCTCTGGCTCTCTGTCCCACATGTCCTTTTCTACTTCCTGATACTAATGTGTGACAGTAAATAGTACTGCAAGAATTATTCTTACCGAATAATTTTGTTGACATATTTCACCCTGAAAACTCTCCAAGCGCATTGCTATTTCTCTTGAAGTTGTTTGAAAAATGTTACTAACTGTAAGCCACATGGTATGGTTTTCCTTCTTTATCTGGATGACTGGCTCTGTGATGATGACACTGATGGGACTGCTCAAATGGGTCAGAAATGTGAAGCATGTCAGGGTTTTTTTGCCAAATTTTCCTGAGTCATGGAATTTCCACCAGGTCAGACCTCATTCCTTTAGATAAAAAAAAAAAAACAAACAAAAAAAAACCAAAAAGGAAATTTCATCTCTTTCATTAATTTCAGGAAATCCCACTCACCCGCCCTTTGGCTGCCCGTTTTCTTGTGTTCTAGCTGAAGAGCAGCCCATGAGAGCCCAAGCTGGCAGAGTTCATCCCAATTTCACTTGTAGTTGTGTTAGGGATGCTTAGTTTCTACGAATTTCTTTTAGGCACTGTAGAGTACAGAGGGTTGGGAAAAGCAGCCTGAGCAGAAATCCAGTGAGTCTGCTGGGAGAGGAGGTGTCACACATGCTCCAACAAAGTGCAAATCTTCACAGCTCAGGCTTTATTCCTGGACAGATAATCCCTCAGTGGATAGCAATAAACTGTGGATGTTGTAGATGAATAACAGCTTAAACTGTGAATGCTAACAGACAGAAGAATACTGCGTATATGTATGTCTGTGTGAATGGCCCAAAATGAGCTTTCGAACATCAGGCAGAAGCCTGCTGCTTGCTAGTTGCAACTAATACATGCTGGTTATCAATTTTTGCCCTAAATTCTCTTGTTAATAGAGATGTGAAGCAGAAACACCTGTTAGGAGACTGACAGCATATTGTGCTTTTAGTTATGTGCACATAAACTATTTAGATTGTGAATGTAGGCCTTGGTGGCTTGGAAAGCAGAATTGCCCAAAACAATTCTCTCAAAAGAAGTGGCAATGAAAAAGAGAAGAGGGTTAAGAAAGAAGACAGTTATGGTCCTGGCAGAAGGAAATCGCCTGATAGTGGGAAACTTTCGCAGACATCAAGGAGATGGGGAATCATTGCCACCAGTCCTGCTCAGTCACAGCCCAAGCCAGAGCAGCAAGAAGGTTGCGGGTGAAAATTCTTGTGTGAAGCCCCACCACGTGTTATTTTCCATAAGCTTTCCTTGGCCAGCCAGGAGCATGTAGAACTTGGTGACTGTGCTTTCCCTTCGACCCCATACACCTCCTTCTACCCCTGAACTACACTACCAAGGGCAATTTGTGTTTGCAAATATAGTGATGCAATGATACGGTGTTTGCAATACAGTCTTTAATCCAGGCTGGCACGTTTTAGGCAATGTATAAACATGAAACATTCATTTTCCTACTTTGAGGACTCCTGTTGAGGGAAGCAAACAAATGACAAAAAGTCACAGAAAGGAGAAATTACTGTCTCCAGGTCCACAAAAGGTCAGCAGCATGACAGGTCTAACTCCTCCTGATGCTGACCTACTGTCACCTGATATTTTTGCCCTGGTAAACAACCATCCAACACCAAATATCTCATGGCTGTTAGGTACCTTTAGCATCAAATGTTTAACTGAAAGCACTGCTAGTTTGATGTGGTTCTCTCTACCTTACGCAGAGCTGTAATTCCATGTAATTTTTTTATCATGTGCAATCACACATGGTTACATTTTGGTGGAGAAATGCTCTAAAGGGTAATTTGTAATTGGAAAAAAATATTTTGATTTAGAAAATTTTAAAAAGGTGCTGAATGATCACGAGTGAAAAACCAGGCAAATGTTGATCATGTTAGTTAACTAACATGATCAGCAAATGTAGATCATGTTAACTTAACTAGAAAGAGAGAAAAAAATGACAGTAAATAAACTAAGAGAAACACGTGGTTTCTTTGTGTGTTTCTTTCTTTACCTGCTATCTTTCTTGCTTAATTCCTTGCTCTCTTTCCTTCTTGACAATCTCCCCTTCTCTCGCCTCCTCTCTGCTCCTGTCTTCCCTCTTCCTAGCTCTAATGAGGTGGGAGTCAGGTTGGTTATAGCTTTGATGGTGGAAGGGATGGAGGGAGCATCCTGAAGTGACTCCAGCTGACATCAGGATTTGTATCTGCTGCCCTGCCCTGTTTCAGCTGAGAATTAGATCCAACCTGTTGCTAGTGCTGGTGATGGTGGGCTGAGGAGGTTTGCCTAATTACCTATTCTCTTTCCAGCCCACAGGGACCTAGACAAATCGAGGCTTTGTGTTGGAGCCCTGGTTCCCAGTTAGGGAGATGATGCTGTCTGGGCTGTTCCGGTGGATAGGAGCTGGTCACTGGATCTCTCAGCAAGCTAATGATGGGTTTTGGCAGTGCAGAGATTACAGGTGACACGTCCTTACCCAGCTCCTGGTGAAGATGCCTTCTCTCATGGAGAAACAAAAAACAGAGAATAAGAGACAAGAGGGTGAAAAAGAGAAAGAGAGAGGGTACAGGAGGGGGTAGGAAAGAGAAGGAGACATTAAAAAACAAATAAAAAAAGGTTTAAAATGAAGGCTCACAAAGAGTCTTTCACTGAGGAGCCTTGAGCTTGGCATAGCACAGAAGGTTACCAGTAAGTCACCAGCAGAAGCACACAGGCAGGTTAATGTCCCTAAAATAAAGCATGAGCCAGGAATAACAGAGTCATACAAATAGCAAGATACAGCTGGTCAGAAAGTCTGCACAGTAACTCACCACTAGATTTAGCAATGACTGTATATACAGAAGCACATTCCCACTTCCCAAGAAGCTCTGGGATTCACAGGCTTTTGCTCCAGATGACAACCCAGCTACTGGCATGAGGAAGTGCCCAAGCACAGAAGAGGGGCTCAGAGCTTCAGGAGCTGGGGATGCTCTGCTTCACTGCTACAGCACCAACCATCGGCATGAAAAAGTCCCTAGCAAAAATCCAAAAGGGTGGCTGTTCAGGTAATATCAGGTAATATTGAAGCTTTGTCAATATGACAAAGTAATGAGCAGGAGAAAGGCTTTTTTTCTTGCTCAATTTTCCTATCTATGGTGAGCTTTTTTCAGGCATTTTTTTGACAGTGAACTTTCTCTTTGTGGCTAACTAGAGATATTGCATTAAGAGAAAAGAAATAGATTTTCTTATGCTTTAAAAATACAAAAGAAATCAGAACTTACTTTGTAACGTATTTCACATTGCATTTTTGTTAATAAATTACTTATTTTATGGGTTTTAAATGCTAGTTCTTCTGCCTGACACATGTTCACTTGCCTTCTGACATGTTGTGCAATATACCAGGCTATTTCTTCAAGAAATATGGTCTGAAAATAATCAACAGTCTTAGAGGCAGTGGCAGATATTTCCCTGCTCCCCCATAACATTTTATTATTGTGAAAGCATAAAGAAAAGCACCTGGATATGAAATATTGTGCCTGAAAGGATCCATGAAGATGGATAAATTTTAAAATGACAAGAATGGAACAGTAATCTATTCACATGAATAACAGTATCCATACAGCAAATGGTGCCCTGTGCAGTCGCTGGGAGCACAAGGGCTCATCTCCTGGGCTCTCTGCCTAGCTCTGCTTTTTTGTAGTCTCATGAAGATGCTGCCAGGTTTTGGGAAAGCAAAAATGTAGTGCAGCCAATTAGGAGTAACTCAAGTAAGGGACTCAAACCCCTGAGATGGTCATCATCACTGATAACTGAATATTTTCATAGCTCTCAGAGCAGGGTCTGGCTGAATGGGGCTTCTCAGGAGCAAAGGCTGACAGTAAAACAGGATTGCCCAAGAGCAGGGATTTTCACCGAGTTGGCCAAGATCAAAGGAAAATGGCGCTGCTGGGCTGACCAGGCTGTAGCAAGCCGTACCTGTGTAGGAGCAATTCCCTATGTGGTCTGTCCATCTGTAGTTTCTTGCAGGATGAAGCTTGTAATTTTTTCTGAGAGATTCGATGATTCAGCAAAATAAAATTAGTCTCTTCTTCTTGGCATAAATACACTTTTCAGGATGCTCCTCTGCCCAAGACTGAAAATGCCTTCATAAAAAGATGCAATTTGAAAGGTTATTGACATGCAAATGAGCAAGCAAAAAACTGGGAAGAAAGAATGGAGAAGACATCTATCCCTACAAGATTATGTGGATGATATAATGGGAAACCAAGGGAAGTCTCAGCAGTAGAATCGAATATACAATTTACATATTTACATATTGAATTTACAATATACACAGTAAACATGCAAGGGACAGAAGAAAAATAGCAGAAGGTGTGCATTCATTGTCTGCAATCCAAGGGCTTTTTCTAAAGAATGTACTAGATTCATAAGGGTAGGAAATCCCCAATTAATACTGTGGAGATTGACATATGTGGTTGCTATGAATTAGATTAAAAAAAAAGGATCAGCTCCATCAGAGCCCCGGGATGGCCTCCATCCTGAGACATTATAGCATGGCCCTTGCACACAGCTCCAGACAAGACAACCCCCTTGAGCAGGGAGAGCAGTGATTGGAGGGAGGTTTAGCTTTGTTTGTCCCAGGGAAGGACTTTCTCCTCCCATCACCTCCCAGCTGCCCCCATGTTTGTGCAAGTGGAAAAGTGCAAGTGGGTTGGATGGTTGCAACCAGAATATGGTGCTACATCTTTATTTAACACAATTTATTCATGATCAAATAAACACAGTTCCCAGGCTCAAATGGCCTGATAATCTACTGCCTCTCTTGGGCCTGTTCCCACTGCTGTTGCTGTTAAACCTTTGTAATGCCACAGGTTTTGGTGGAGTTAATCTGAAAGGTACACACATGGGAGACAGATAAGAATAATTTCACTCCTGTGCTGAATGACATAGCCTGCACTTCATAGTTTGGAAATGTGTATGTTTAGTGGCACCACCACACACTCCGGATAGTAGATGTTGAAATTACATTAATCTGAATTGAATATTCCAAGCAAAACCACTGCCAAAATACACACCCTTTTTGGTAGCAGTGCTGGAGGCAAGCCAGTGCTCCTCATTCCACCCCCCACAAAGACTTCACACAGAGTCTTCAAAAAGTTACTGAATGGGTAAAGTGGGAGAAATGTCATCATCACCTGACAGTAATGATTGCACTTCTTGGTAAATAATTACCAGCTCCCAAGTGCAAATGCGAGCTTCTTAAATTGCTGTAATTCATGGCAACATGCTTGCCTGCCTCCAGAGATAAATGACAATTTTTGCTGGGGTGTGGGTGACAGAGCTCTCTGTGCTGGTTTGCAGAGAAGCCCCCCCAAAATCCCAATTTATCATTATTATGTTCATCTTTCTGCTCATTTCCATTGGCCTACACTTGTCTGGAGAATGTCCAGCTCCTCCCTCCCAGCCCAGGTCGCCAGGACAGACCCTCCAACCTGTACACCCAACCCTGCAGCCCCAGTTCCTGCTTGCCCACACTGCTGGATGGGCTATTTCACCCACGGGCTCTCTGGTGACTGCCTGTTTCAACAAACCACTGATGTGCCTTGCCTGGTTTTCAGCAGCAGGGTGTTCACGGTGAGCCCAGCAGACACTGTTCGCGTTTTGCCTGGAGGTACAAGGCACCGCGGTAAGCTTACAGAGCAGTGTTACTCCTACCTCAGCACTCACATCTCTGCCACAGCCCAAGTGACTCATACACAGTGCTACAGCTGTTTCAGAGTTCTCTCTCTCTCTCTCTTTTTTTTTTTTTGTTTGTTTGTTATAGCCAGCGCTTTTGGTGACTGAAACTTATGTAAGTAATCTAAACCCTCAGTATTTACAATGTAAAAGCACCACAAGAAACCTCTCTCAGATCTTAAGCTTCTGTGGGATTTAATTTGGGGAAATTTTATTTGAAAATGCAATATCCCTACACCCCCCCTTTATTGCTTTCCTATGCAGAATGAAAAGAGCAGATCTTGGATGGAAATACACTATTTATAAAAATGAGCTTACCTCATTTCTGTAAGAAAGGAAAGACTGTCAACCCTGATTAGAAAGCAATAATTCTTGAAAGGAGTCAAGTAAGGTTTAATATTATTGTTTTCTTTAGGCCTGAAATGATAGAAGTGTTCAGAAATTTTAAATAAAAAAAAGAAAAATGAATATGCAACTCAGGAAATTATTCAGAGAACTACTGCCAGGCCTGTTAAAAAAAACCCAAACAAACAAAACCCAAATGTCCAAAATAGCTCATCCTGTTTTAGGATTGGAAACCTTACAAAATGCTTAGAGGAGGCACTATCTAGCTATAATGTATTCTGAGTTTTACTACTATGGCCAGCTACAATTCTACAACAGCAGACTTACGCTGAAGTATTGCAGTAATGAATCAGGTACCTTTAAGTGTTTTTTTTCATTCACCCTTTCAGGTCATGCTCCTTGGCACAACAGCGGGATATGATCCATATAAAATTGACTCTAAAATTATTTAGTTGAACTGGTACAAGATGTAGTCACTCAGAATGATTTAAATCTGCTCTGTATCAATTTAGTATAAATCATTTCCTGATCATAGTAAGCTAAATCAATACAACATAACTTTAAAAATATTCCTGTGATTGCGCTGGCTTAACTAATTTGATTTTAAAACACACCTTTAATTAAACCAGTCCAATTTTGAGTGTGGAAAAGGCTTTGCAAGGCAGAACTGCTTGTCTGTGATAGTTGGCTAATATTTTGCTTCCCTATTCTTCTAACTGAGACCTGTAAAATACAGTGAAATAGCAATGCTATGCCTAAAAAGCGTGACAGTAGGTGAGACTTTGAAAAAATGCAGTGTCCTTGCCATGGCTTGGGGCAGTCCAGATGTGGGAAGATAGTTCTGGCTTGTCAAAAGACAATTAACATATTTACAAGAAAGAAGTGTTTCATTTATGAAACATGCCACTTTTTAGAGAACTGATATCAGTTGGAGAAAGCAGCTGTACCTGTGGCTTGGGGGTTGCTTGAGTCATTTTTTTATTTTGTTGGCATAATTTTTACTTGGCCGTTCTAAATATTTCTCACAATTTTGTTAGCAAGGAAGGTTTTTTTTTCCTGGAAAAGAGTGACCATTTTTCACAACTTAGAGAAGCATTATAGGAAAGATTTACTCACAAAGAATATGTGAAACTCACTTTATCCTGGGGTTAGAATTGTGACCGTTCTGTGGGTTGCTGGCATGGGTTTATTTTGCTATCTCCACGAACATTGTTGAGTGTACTCTGCTAGTCACATAAATTCTATACTTGATTCAAACTCAGAAGTTTACAGAGTCTTTTTGGGTAACAGCCCAAAGGTATTAGAAACATATGTAATCTCTAAATAATTGATGCTCCAAATAACAAACTAGCCAGGAAGCCTACACATTGTTAGTGCCATTTTGCTAGCAGGGAACTGAAATGCAGAGAAACACAGAGCTGAGATCCAGCCCCCTTCTCCTATGCATCTTGCACGTCACCAGGTGGCCATGCAAATCTGCTGGGAGAGGTGGATGAGAACCAAGAGGGGCAGAGAGGGAACCACTCAGGATCACTTTGGTTCCTCCATCCACTTTGGTTCCTGATGTCCTTAGTGACACTGAAAATTCAGATGCTGGTGCAAAGAAAGCACACACTGAGGGCTTCTTCCCTTGCTGTGGGATTAAAGCCTGAAATCGCCCATGTTGGGCTGTTACTCTTTGTGTTGTGATGGTGCCATGATTTCCAAATCATGGTCAGGGCTGAACCATCTGTAAGCACATTAGGACGGGACCCTGTGAAACCCAAGCCCTGGTGCCTGACACTGAAAGGTGCAAGTCGTAAGATGCAGAAAGAGGGGAGAGAAACATAGGCATGAAGAGAGACAATGACTTGGGCAAGTTCAGGCAGTAAGCCAGTAGCAGTAACAAAATTAGATGAAAATAAAGTCCAATGTAAGAGGCCATTCATTCACCATTTGAGAACTAGGTGTGAGACACCCTTGGATGGGGCTCAGAGCTGTTCACAAACATGTGTAATGAAGACAGGCTAGAATTTCAGTCTTCAGCCAGAAATAATACCTCAACAAACCAGCGATGCTGATGCTCCTGCTCTTCCTCTCACAAGGCTTTTTATATGGCCCCTACTCAAAATTGCACAGAAGTCTGAAAGTTGGACCAAAGTTTGTCTTTGTTAATGATGTGGAAAAAGTCTGGGCAAAGCAGCTGTTGAAGAAGAATCGCAGGGACTGGTCTGAGGCAAGGTAAACATAGCTGAATGTGGACACAACTGCACACACCCTTGATCTGATGATTGAAGCTGGTCTCCCAGGGAAAGACCATCATTCCTCAAAGGACTTGGTCATAACTTCCATTGGACTCCTGTGCAGAGGCTCCTACAGGCGTTAGTGGTACTTAGTCCTTTAGAGAGAGTTGGTGATATTCTGGTGAATAAAAAAAAAATCTGGGTCCAGTGCCCATAGGAAGATGCAAAGATAACAGTGGGGAGCTCTACAGGACCATAAATTCACACTCATGAAACTTCAGCTCCACACCCACATTATTCTTGCAAAATCCTGAATGGAATGTTTCCAAAAACAATACCACAAAATACATATCTGTCCTTCTCTTTGTGATAGGCAGTGGTGCAGTTAGGGGTAGAGCTGGTTATACAGAGTATAATCAGTTTTTATTTTTGGAGGCAAAAGTTTGCCTGCTTTTTGGCAGCTGTAACTGTGGGTACACCAGGAATAAAAACAACAAACCAACCATCTTGTTTACTTTACATAGCTTCCAAGCCTTTCACTTACTGAAACTATCTTAAAGATGGTACCTTTTAAGGACACGACGGTATACAAGATGGTGCTGTGATAGAAGCCTTGATAATATCTCAACTGCTCAGTAAATCAGACGTTGTCTTCTCGTAATTGTCTGGGATGCTAATTAAAGAAAACAAAAGAAAACAAAAACTTTTCCTACAAACTTCTTTTCTCCCCTTGCAGGACCTATTCTTGAGAGTATGGAGGGTGGCTGGGTGTCTCCTCTGGCTTCTGTCTGTCTTTTTTCCCCCACTGAAAAGCATGAAACATCACTGCTATTCACAAGAGTCTGCCTTCATGTCTTGGGTTTCCAGAATTTGAAGCCACATTGACATAGATGTACAAGTGACAAAAGTTCTGTGGTGAGTCTTATCTGGCAGCTGAATTGCTGAAAAGGACCAAAATGAAACAATCAGTTTGCTGTATCTGCATCAGACAACTATCCAACATTCAGGGTGTTTATAAAGAGCTGCCCAAAGAAAGAGATCTTTGGGATCTGCCGAGGTACATGAAAACATTGTTTTATTCCTAAAGAAGAAACCAAAAACATAGTAATGAGTCAAACGAATTTAAATGAAATATGTGATATTGGTTCCTGGACCTTACATGGTCAATTTACAGAGATAGGCAAGAGATTAAGGTAATAATTTAACTACATTTTGCTTGTGACTGCATTAAAATACTATGGCCTCATCTTCTACCCGATGCAGTGAATGGGCAAAATTCCACAATCATTCATAGGCTTTGGATCAAGCCACCAAGTATGATTCACCCTATTTTCCTCAAAAGCCAGAGAATCCCAGTGCCAATACAAATTTGTTTTGATTTGTCCTGTTATGCATAGCCAGTATGATTGCAAAGGTAAGGGCAGAAAATATTTTTCAATTAACATTTTTCAGTGATTTTTTAAATAAAATGTGTGTCTAAGATAACCTGGTTTTGCTAAAATTCCAATCAGCTTTGTGGGATGACACGCCCCTAGAGAGAGGTGCCTTAATTTTATGTTCCCTGATTTTGCCTCTTTTAGTTTACTTTAATGTTTCAGGAAAGTGGATTATTCTCCATTCTTTTCCTTCGTTTTTTAAACAAATGTGGGCACAGAAAATACCTAGATGTATTGTTTGGAGGTTTAATTTTGGAGAGTTACACAGTTTTTGCAGTATTTGGCAGGAGAACTTCAAAGTTCCCTAAGGAGCCTTTGTCAAGGATCTAGGGATCCATTGCAACCCGATGCAGTACAACTGTGCCAAGAACCTGAGGACCAATCACATTAGAATCCATCAGTCCAGGGGACAAAAACTGGAGGAGAAAAGATCCATTTTTGAAGCATACTCATAATTTCTCTAAGTAAAGCAAGGTTCTGATCTAAGACTGACTTTATTTCCTAATAGATAAAGGAGGCAGATTCAGAACTTGCTTGTGAACCTAGGTCCAACCTTCTCCAAAGTTGATTTTGGGTCTGAATAGTTCTTAGATAGCTCCTTAAATGTCAGGGAAGAGGCTCAGTGAAGAACTCAGACTCCAGGAGTTACATGATGACATAATGTGTTATCTTTTCCTATTTCTCTACTTATTTATAAAGCACCCATCATGATGGCTCCCCACACTTGGGTAATTATTTGAAATACACACCAGAGCTATGGATAAAAATCCAAGTATCTTAATTTGCCCTACTGGAACAGTTCTTGTGCCAAAGCAAAAGGCTTTCTCAACTTGAAATTTTGATTCACTCAACCCGTCATCTCCAATAAGAACTATAAAACAGGTGGACCTTGCCAGGATGCCGCCAAGTCAGTGAGTCTGAGGTTTTTCATACAAAGATGGTGAAGGCTGCTCCAGAATGGAGGACCCCAGAGGGAAAAATGCCTGCTATCAGTGCCTCATTCCTAAACAAAGGATCTTTTTGCCCAGATTGCACCTGTGGCAATATCACGTGTGGGAGGAAGATCTCTTTATAGCCACAAGGCAAGCATACTGGCTAAACCCATCTATTCCTCTTTGACGCTTCATGTTCTGTCTTATGTTCCAGTGGTTGTAAAACATTAGCCCTTTTGGAGCTCTTCCACACTGGAAAATTTCATCATGATAAAACACAACCCCCAGGAATCTTGGTAACTAAGACAATGCTAAACATGCTGTTAAACACTGAACACAGAGAGGGACTGTAATGTTTAACATCACATCAGCTGGTTGTGGGTAGGCCCATGGGCTGACCAGCTGCCACAATGCTGAACATGATGGTGTCTGCCTGCACTGATTATTTAGCAGCGTGTTAGCAGCCTTCATTCTCATGGGTCTCTTTTCTTGCATGATCTGGTTTTCTAGCACAGGCATTATATTGATATACACAACATTATACTGATGTACACAACTGTTGCAAGATACCAGATTAACCAGACTGGAACAGTTGACATGATACTTGTATTTATGTCAAGGACCTCAGTCGCTCAGTTCAGCTCCTGGCTGCAGCCATCACATGCAACATGTCAGTTCATACCTTGCCTTTGTTCCTGCACACCATGTCTCTGACCCCAGAGCAGATGAATTGTTACTGCTTTGGTCTCATGGGGGAGGTAGCAGATGCATGGCACCCTGACAAACCTTGGGTTTTTTACAGAGGTCTTATCCTAACTTGGGAGAAAGGGGAGACAAATGCTTGAACAGTATTTATGTACCAGCAAGATGGTGAGGAAAGAAATGACAAGCATCTGCTTTCTCTCACGTGACTGGGCATGATGTATTGATAGTAGTCTCAACTCTCTAATGTAAAAGGATAATGCAAAGTTAACTCTACTAATGGATCAGTTCCAGGACTATTTCAGCTCCAAGAAATATGTGACATTTGGATATCTCTTTTTATTTATTCCCAGATATCAGACTCCTGCAGATATGCAGAAACAATAGATCAGTATGTGAATGGTCTAAAAATCAAGGCCAAGTTTGTGATTTTGTGCAGCATGATGCATGACAAACTCCCCACAAGACTATTGGGATGACCAGATACTTGGCTTATGAAAGGGAAAATAAAAGCATTCAACAAGTGAAACCAGTGCCTTCCCTGAACATGAGGGAAAAGAAACTCAAAAATCCCAACAAATGAGACACATGGCTTAAAGGTAGGAAATGGAACCTAGGGAAGTATTATTAAAATAGCATATGGCCTGGGAGATGGTCAGCTCTTATTGCAGCTTTTCCAAGGGCAGAAGGGCTGTTTAGGGTCTTTCTCCTCTCTTTAGCTCTGATTTCCCAGTGTCTGAAATTTTATCTTCAGCTGCACTATATAACATTTCAAAGCTGTTGAAACTTAATATTTTGAGATTCCTCTACACCTGTCAAATTTTATTGAAATTAATCAGTGGCTTCTGTTATGAAGCAGAAATGATGAAAATACTGAAGCAAATGTTAACTTTGCCTTTCCTAAGAAACTGGGCTAAAATGAATATGCTACATTTTAGTTCATGACATATTTTTCTTTTTTATACTTTTTGATGTTGTGCTGGTTTTGGCTGGGGTAGAATTAATTGTCTTCATAGTGGCTGGTATGAGGCTGTGTTTTGGATTTGTGCTGAACACAGAACTGATAGTATAGAGATGTTCTTGTCTGCTGAGCAAGGATTACATATAGCCAAGGCCTTTTCTCCTTTTTGTACTGAGACACTGGTGAGGATGTTAGGGCTGCATGAGAGGGTGTGAGGAGACACAGCTGGGACAGATGATGCAAACTAACCAAAGGGATATTCCAGACCATGTGAAATCATACTCAGTATTAGAAGAGGGGGAAGAAGAAGGAAGGGGGGACATTGGGAGTGATGGCATTTATCTTCCCAAGTAACTGTTACACGTGATGGGGCCCTGCTCTCCTGGAGATGGCTGAACACCTGCCTGCCCATGGGAAGCAGTCAATCAATTCCTTGTTTTGCTTGTGTGCATGGCTTTGCTTTCCCTGTTGAACTATCTTTATCCCAACTCATGAGTTCTCCAGCTTTTACCTGTCTGATTCTCTCCCCAGTCCTGCTGGTGGGGCAGTGAGTGAGTGGCTGCGTGGGGCTTGGCAGCTGGCTGTGGTGAAACCACAACAGACACTTTATTGCCTTTTTTTCTGTAAATTTTATAAGAAGGAAAAAACAGTCAGTAAAAGAACTAGTATTAGTCATGTGGGTCCAAACCGAAGAAAGAAAGGTAGAAGATATAAAGGGTGAATTTGAAGTGGGAGTGAAACTAAGGGTAGGGATATTTGCTATGGGAAGGATGAAGAAGATCCAGATAGTAGAAATTCTGCATAGAGGGAAGACTGGGAGAATGAAGAGAGCATAACCATAGCTTTCACTATGCCAAGGAAACACTATAGGTGCTACTGAGGTTTGTAGAAGCTTTCTTCTTGTCATTGGCAATTTGCAAATCTATTGCCCAGACTGCAGGACTGATCTCACTGAAAGGGAAGGAAGAGTACTGATGCATATTTATAGCCAATGCCAATTTGCCTTATGCAGATAAGGATTTAATGTCTAAACTTCGTGGCCAAAGAAATCCTCGTTTAACCGAAATCCCATTGCCGTGCCTAAATCAAGGTGTTCGTAGCTCTTGCTGGACCCCAAAAGTGTTTCAGTCTAAAGGTGCCCAGGGACTAAACTAGAGTTTAAGTGGGATTAATCTGGGCTAAAGGCATCATGGTATGGTGCTGTCTGAATTTCCCCTTAACCCCAGGCATCAACAGATCTAGTTCTGTATCCCTGATACCTCAGTGCTCTGAAGGAGAAGGAGGTAGGCGTTCCCCAAGAATAAGAAGTGACAACAACCACCATCCTGCTTTCCTGCCCCCAGAGTATGTGGGAGGGTGACATTATGATTTATTATCTGTTTTGCTGTAGTCCTTAGGATCCTTTACACTCCCAGTTGTATTCTGATTTTCAAAAGGGAAAAACTGTTGTGGATGAAGAGGCTGTGTCATCTCAGCTGTGCAAGAATCGAACCCTAAACACTCGGGATTTTCTGCTTGCAAAGGCACAGGATTGTGAAAACTCCTCTTGCCTAGCCTCAAAGTTATGCTGTCTAATGAGATAGAACAGTAAGGAAGCAGAACTGTTGAAGGATTTACTTGCTGAGCCAAAAGATCCTCTAAGTAGTTAACGAGTGTTTAGCCTTGCTGAACTTTCATAACACTGCCATTGATAACCAAGTGGGACCTGCATGGCACAGGATCATGGAAAAAGTGCTGGACTTGCCCTTTCTCAATTACAAGAAGCCTCTAAAGGCCCAGGTGGTGAAAGATGTCAAAGTTAAGATGCCAGTAAGAAGAGACAGCTGAAGGCAAAGCCCTGGGCCATTTTCTTTGACAAAAGTGTAGCAAAGCTACAAATGGGGTGGTCTGGTAGTGTGTGCAGTAGGAGTTGTATTCTGTTCTGAAACGTGAATCTGGGTGCAGGACCATAGGAAACAGAGAGAAGGTAATGATCCTGGGGGAAAGTTTTCCTCTTTAAACATTTGGGTGAAAATGTAAACATATTATGAGTAAGAGGCTAGAGAAAGGTTAAACCAAGGGCACTTATGCTTTTATTTGTAAGCTAGGGCAAAGGCTTTTATTTTTCTCCTCTTTTTATTAGAAGGTTCATTTTAAATTTGGCCCTTGGTATTCAAAGAGCTTGCCCCTTTTTTGTTGAATGAAAACTGGGATTGAGTTGGTTTTAAAAGGATTTTCATTTGGTGACCGCTTTAAAACTAAAGCAAGCTATCACTCAAGACCAATTTTTATAAGTTCTTTTTTTCCCACAATGAAAAGGCTTCAGGTAGATATATATCTAATCAGATGACCATTACCCAAACATTTATGCAGTTATCTTCCAGGGATATGAAAGCTAGTTGGAAACACTCAGTTTTTAAAATTTTCTATTACTATTCCAAATTTATGACTAGTGAGAACCTAATTAGATTATTCCCTCTCTTCAGGAGTCGATGAACATCCCCAGTTATCAAGATGCATGTGGGCTGACTCATCAGAGTGGGATGGCCAAATTTCTGAGGTTCATACCAAGATATACAAAGAGTCAAGAACTATCAGCTGTCCCATCTGTCAGAGGGCTGTGGGAAGGGAAGACCCAGGAGTAAGAACTTCACAGAGATCCCAGAGAGCCAGGCTGAGCATGCAGCTGGTGCCTGGGGTTACCAGTGATGGTGGCCAGAGCTGTTCTCCTTGCCCACCTTCTCTCCCAGATGGAGAAGCAAAAACCCATCAGCCTTGGTGCTGCACTTACACACTTTGCAGGCACATATAGCTTGACTCAAGATCCTATTTCATCCCCTGGTGTGAACCACCATTAACAGCTCAGGGTATTTAATACGACAGGTTATGAGAGCAGATGAGAGCTTTTTGAAGCTGGTCTGCACTGGATTATTCAGCTCTAGAGTAAAGGCAAGAATACAGAATATATGTAGGTTGGGCCTAAGAACATAAATTTTGAGTGGGATCAGAGTGGGAGGAAGAAGGCAGTGACAATGTGACCATGAGCAGCCGGCCTCAGGCAGTGTCCGTGCTGGTCAATGCAGACACTGTGGTCCAGTGCTAGCTGGGATGAATTATTTCAAGTCTCAGAGAGGCTGGTGAGGCACTTGGCTGTGCACCTCCAGAGCCACAGGGCTTTCCAGGTGATCTGCATGGCCACCAGGCTGTAAGTAGGTACAAACTTGTGGTGATGCCTTGTGATTACTACTGAAGTCATTGCTGGCTTTTACAAGGCTCTGTTGTCTGTTTGCATACAACAGTGCAATGAAGCCAGCAGACTGTGTTCATGCCACATAGATGTACAAATCCAACTTCCCCCTTGACAAAGAGCAATTTGTTGTGCTGGTGAGGGAGGTCACAAGCAGCAAAAAATCTGCAAGTGCTACATCTAAACCCCTCATTTCCAGATGTGTGCACAAAGCAAGTTCCCACTGTTTGCCTTGATAGGTGGTTTCTGTCTGAAGAGCTAAATTTGTGCATGGATCTGTGATAATACAGGGCTGCTGCAGTCCTTCTAACTATTGCCAGATCTGCTGAAGAGCAGTGAGAAGATTATGCTTCCCTCTGAATTCCATAGAGGTCTCCAAAGAGTACTTGTGTGAAGAGTCTCAGGCCCAGGAAGCCTGTAATTATCAGCTATATAAATAATTTAATTAATACTAACTCTGGGCTAGATCCCAATCTGACTTGGCAGTTTTATTCTGTTCTGGGGAGGTATAAAACAGTGCCAAGGGCCGAAAATCTAGCCTTTAGGGCTTGTTCTTCTGTACAAAAGTCCAGGTGTTATTCAGGGAAGAGGATATAGCATTGCAGGTTAACAAAATCCTTCAGAAACAAATAAGAACTGATGGAACTTAATCTTTTTTGCCCTTCAGTTTCTCAAAAGCTCAGCTCTTTTCTTCACCCCAATCTCCCATCATTTTTTTTCATCTTTACATACCTCTAAATTTCCTGCTTTTTGGCTGGGGCCAGGCATGTCAGAGCCAAATACTCTTATAGCTGTTTTTGTGTTGGTTCCAGCCCAACTGGAAGCAGGAAATACTAAAATTCTCCTGGGTAATCCTCTTCTCTGGAGACTTCTAGTCCAATTTTGCAGATTCATGAGTGTTACGTGCTTTAGGCAAAGTTCAGAGATGCAACAAAACCAAGTGCTATAGATCTGTAGACTTGAGATACACAGGGAAGGCAGTGAGTTCTGTGTGACTATAATATCCCTTGCTGTCCAGGCACTTGCCTGCACCAAACTGCTCCAGTTTCTTTTTAGAGCTGAGCCCTAAATCATACTGTTTCTGCATACCTCTGAAACTTGGTCTGCACTTGGTCTGTATGGTGTGAGGGCTCAGGTTCAGGATGAAGCCAGCAGAAGAGCCATATCAGAACCTGAAAGTGGGGACTAGAATAAAACAAGCAGACTGTATCATCCTCAATTTTGTTCCTCATCTTTGTTCCTGGAGTGTTTCCCCTTTTCTAATGGTGATACTGTGCTGGATTACACCTCCCTGCCAGCAGTGCTGTGTGATGGACTTGCCCAGCAGGACACAAGTGGCTGGAGATGCTGTTCGTGCTGTACAGTGGCAGCGTTGAGAATTCAGGATCCTGTATGAAAGGCCACCTGGGCAGGAAAGTCCAGCTCTCCTGCGCATAAAGAACATTTGCATTCCCTGTGGTGGGGATGGGACATGAAAGCACTGCTGAGGCCTCACAGTGCCAGACCCTCTCTTCTGGTACCTGCCAGACCCTCTCTTCTGGGCATGGACAGTAAATTCACACTGGTTTGTTCTGGGAAGAGCGCACAGAGATGACAGTCCTGCAAATGCAGCTCCTCTCCATGCTGAACTTCAGCTCAGATCAGCTGATGGCAAGCATGTTTAAAGCAGCTGCCACAAAATGGCACCACTATGTGATGGACATTTGTAGTGACAGTGCAAAAATAAAATCCTTTTGAGAAAGGAGAAAAAAAAGAGACTAAGAATAATCTGAGGAGCTGTTGGAGGAACAGGAAAGAGTGTGTACTGAGTGAGCCTCATATCAATGTGATTTTTGTCACTAGTACACAAATAATCCTAGAGGATACCCCATCCTCATTGTTTGCTCAACAAACAGCGTGGACTTGCAAAGATTTATAGACATCATCCACTGTCAGAGAACCAGGGAAATTTGCTTCATGAGGCCTGTTTCTGGGGAAAAAACATAACCTGAGCATGTGCTTCTTTGCCTGCTTTGGAGCTGATCAGAAGATATTAATTTAATAAGACTATTATTCTGTATTGTTTGCATGACATTAGCACAACATTAGTGCTCATTGAAACTGAAGACCCATTTCAAGTGGCACTGTACCCGAGCACAGTAAGAGACAGTAGTAACTATGCTTATCAGCTGGGCAGACAAAGTGTGATATGTTCCCTTTCCAAATGGGGAATTGATACACATAAATAATGAAGTAATCTACCCCACAGATATCCAGTGTACAAACACAAGCATGACAGCCAGCTGCAATACTGAACCATGGTAGGAGGTTTAACAACACAGCAAACAATAGGTATTGTATACTGTAGGCTTATAAAATAGGACTGGGTAAAAAAAGGGTCTTTTCTCTCCTGGGAATGGACAGATTTTTGTCAAACACAATTTGGCTGAAAACTGAATATGTGCTTATTGTTATATCTTTTGTTTCGTAGTTCACATTTATTTTAAGGACAAATGCAAAAGTGGATACCTCACATGCAGAATCTGTCTTTGACCAAAACAAGGAATAACAATTTTCACTGAAAATTTGCTTTGGTGAAAAATTTGCAGCCAGCTCTGATGCAGAGAGCCGTATGGTAGGTGTTTCTTTTCTGTTTGCTCTTGTATCCATCTCTGCAATTCTGCATTGCTTTGGCCCTTACTCGAATACCACCTTCTGCTACTAATATACTGCTGCCAGCTCTGGCAGCTCAAGCATAAATCTTCCTAAATTTGAGCATTGGAGTGTTGTGGGAGAGGAGGAAGAGGAGAAGAGAAGGGGGAGACTAGATGGGCACAAGGGGAATTCAAATCCAAATTTTAGAAGACAGGTGTCCGGCTTCAGTTAACAAATTAAAAAGGAAATTAACTTTTAGCTGTTGTGGTCATGGAAAAAGCTAGCAAATTTGGAGTTCACGGTCTCAAATACCACTCAGCAACAAAGATCCTTGATCTTCTGCTTTGTTTGTAGTGCTGGGGCCAGGTGCACACCAGCTTGCCATGGGCATTCAGGGCAGGAGCTTCTGCCAGCATCTCTGCTCTGGTACCTGCCCCGTGGTGGGCCAGGGCCCTGATGCCAGCGGCTGCCCCTGCTTGTGCATGGCCTCAGCACACCTCCAAAACCTGGGCCCCACACACCAGCCCTGGGGGGGAGGAGGAGGAGGAGGAGGGGGAAGGACCAGCTGGCTGCATCCATGAAAAACCCGTAAGAAGAAGCATATAAGGACCACATGTGGATTTTTGTTTGGAGTAGCTCTGCTCAGCAATGCTGGTTGCAAGCAACACATCCAGCACTTGCATTGCCACTTCTTGGGCTGTTCAGGATACTTATGTCTATAGGGTACAGGGTTGCTTGCACCCAAATACTGCATACTGATTTTGTGAACCCTAATGCTTTGCCTTAGATTTCATTACAGAGGTAGAAGAAATAGTGTGGAGTTGTGTCTATCAGCTATATCCATCCTAGTCTGGAACAATGCTTCTGTGAACAATCTGTGCTGACATGCCTAAAATAGTAGAAGATTGTCATGGTTTAAGCTTTTTCTCTTTTTTTTTCTTTTTTCTTTTTTTTTTTTTTTTTGTTTTGTTTTGGTTTTGTTTGTTTGTTTGTTTGTTTGTTGTTTAAGCCCCTGTTCTGGGTACCTGATGTTAGACCCCACCTATAGTGCCTCTGAAAAATTTTTCCTCGGTCAAAAAATGGTGTAATTTAATTCTCAGGAACTAGTCAGCTACTATTATACACATTGAGATCTGTGGACCAAATGCTTTGTGATTGAAATAATTTTACAAATTCTAACATGCTAGAAGGATTTTAAAATCAAAGGTAATACCAGAGGTTCTGTGATATTAACATCATAAAAAATATGTTCAGATCCTCTTCTCTTATTTGCCTGTTATTTTGTGTGAGAAGTATACTACGGACTAATGAAAAGGTTATGCCAAGCATTTAAGAGAAAATTCTAAACTTCAAATACTATATAAAAATGGAAATGTAAGCACAGTTTTCAGAAGGACATGTCTCCGGGGGCAGATTGGGTGGCCCTAATGGTTTGAAATGCCTCATTGGACAGGATATCCTTCTCATACAGTTATTTGGGGGACAACACACATTCTTTGTAAATTAATTCCATAGCTGAAAATGGGTTAAGAGGGTAAAAAAACCACAAAAATGTGGGGGAAAATGTTTGCAGATATACCCATATCTTTTGAAGTAAAATTAGTGTAATTGTTATGGTAGCATGAAGATTTATTTGGGTGGAAAAGACCAGCATGTATGTATTCACATAAATACTTCACATCTTTGTCTCTGCATTGTTTGTTTGTTGTTTGTTTTATGCTGGTTTTATTTTTCCAGTTTGCAGCAATAAGTTGTGTAAAATCCCTTCTCTTCTCTCTGGGCTTTTGGGTGAGTGAAGAATACACTAGTGATATAGGGTGTTCTTTAATATGAGACATGAGCATGTGCTCCACTTACAATGAACATGGTGCATATTCCCTGCATGACTGCTCCAAAGTGGTTCTCAGGAAAGAGGAGAACTACTTTTAATAATGTTCAGTGTTGAACATCACTTGTTTCCTCTTAGAAATTTATTCTTTAGGATAAAGAAATTTATTTTGGAACAGACATCTTAGGTCGTAAGTTATTCTTGATGTGAAAGCCCTCCTGCAAAGGCTGTAAGTAAAACCTCCTTGGATGATTTTCAAAATCTTCTGCATTTGGGATTGGCATTTGAGGCTTGAAAGGATTATACATGTAACTAGAACACATGTGAGCAACCAATACAGATATGTTTAAAAATTAGTCCCACTGAACTGGCCCCATTGAAATGGCCACAAGAACATCTGTATATCACTTAACACAGTGGGAGCTTGGAGCATTTTTATTAAGTGTTTATCAAAACATCATACAGACCATCTGCACCATGTTGTCACCTATTCTCTATTTGTGATCAAAAAGGTGTACCTGATACTGAACATCTCATTTCTTGCTTCAATAACTTTAGGATGGCTAATATTTGTGTTTTGTCTGACCTCAGAGAGCTGTGTTTTTGTACACTTCTTCTAACGGCCTATAGGTTTCTTAAGTTCATACACATCAGGGGGAGATAAAAACAGCATATACTTTCTCAGCTTATTTTGTTTGTGAAGGTTCTTTTAAGTACCCATAAAAAGCTTATTTGTGTCCTTACTATTTTGTTTTGCAAAAGCTACCATACAAGACCACCTTAGATTCAGGAGACAGTGTGTACAAACACACACACACACACACACACACACACACACACACACACACACACACACGCACGCACACACGCGCACGCACACACACACACTATCCGGTATGAACTCTGCTTACAACTAAGTTTTAAATAGCTCTTCCATCAGGGAATCCCTCAACTCTGCATTACAGTGTATTACAAAAGTAGCAAATGAGTCAGGTTTCCCAGTAAACAGGAGCTGAAAGCAACAGCAGGGAGGAAAAGCAAAAGCCACAATGAGACTTGTTGTGACAAGACTGTCATTACATTTCTTGTCTGTCAAGTAGGCATTAATAAAGTTACCTCAGTTACTGAGTTATTGCTTAAGGGACCAGAGGTAAATCAGAGAGGCTACCACTGCTTTTCCATGTGAGCAGGGGCCTTCGAGAATTTTCTGAGCTGTTGATTCACTATAATGCTCTAGCAGGGACTTAAAGTTTCATGTGTTGTTTCATCAATAAAAGAGCTG
Organism: Geospiza fortis; assembly: GCF_000277835.1. NCBI lineage: Eukaryota > Metazoa > Chordata > Aves > Passeriformes > Thraupidae > Geospiza > Geospiza fortis. Next base: position 5,094,642 of record NW_005054322.1, read on the forward strand.
CCACTGGGTAGTAAATTATCTGTGGAATCCTCCCTCTCTTGGCTGTGGAATGCATCACACATCTAGGCCTGACCCCTATGTACAGGTAAAAAGGTTTCAGCTATGACTGTTTGAGAAACTGGGCTTTTGATTGCAGAGAAACTGGGCTTTTGATTGCAAACACCCCCCCGCCCCCCACATTTTTCTAGAAGAACAAAAGATAATCCCAATGTTGATTCATGTTTTAAACCCATGACAAGCCCAGCAATTGAGGAAAATTATTATCATTGGCTGGCAAGAAAGGGGAACATGGGAACTCTGTGTGGTGGCTGGCACATATTTTTTAAAGTCCTGGTGGAGGAGCATCAGGGGGAAACAGCAAAGTGGGGTGAAGATGCTTCTTGAGTGACACCTGAAACAACAACTGTGTATAACATCTGTGAAAACTTAGATGGGAGAAGAAGAAATTGGAGAGAAGGGAATGGGGGGAGAAGGGGGAGAAGCAGTAATGCTTTGAGTAATGCTTTGCTATTTCCAAGTGAGAGTTTGGACATGGGTGTGGGTACCTGTTCTTCAGTATTCCTGAACTATATCTCTAATGTACATGTGAATTAAGTCTGCCAGTCTGTCCCTTACTGCCTGAAGACCTGACTGATGGTTAGTAATCATAATGCAGCATTTCAAAAAGCAGGAGTAAGGAGTTCATACTTAAAGTGAAAACAAGTACTCCTACTTTCCTTACAGAAGTGCAGGGAATTGTACTTATAAAAAACTAAATGGAAGGCTGCAGCCTTTGAAAGGCAAGGTATGGTTTTTGTGCAGAAACAACTTGTGTTTTGTTGAAGCTGACTTTTAAAGCAGTTCAATTAGAAAGAGGTGCTTTTGTGTCTTGTGGTCAACCAGTTGATCTGATGAAGAGGCAGACACTAAAGAACGAACTGCAGCAAAGCCAGCATCAAACCACTTGCAAGCCGAAGTGAGAGCCACTCCGAGTTAAGGAAATTGTTTTAAAACTCACCCGTGCTCAAGCGGTGCATGTCACAGGAATAATGCACGTCTGCTGACCGCCCGCTCCCCGCTCGCTCCTCTGCCCGCCCGCAGCGGCTCCAGCCGGGCCGCGCTGGGCACGGCGCTGCTGCTGCCCTCGCTCTGGGGAGCGGCGACAGCAGCAGCGACTGCCAGGCCCCCCGCGCGGGGGCTGAACTCAGAGCTTTGGCAGCGAAGTGAGCAAGGCGCTCATTTTAAATAAATTGGCTGCAAATCCCACTTATTTTTGATCCTCTCTTTCTCTTAATATTTTGCGAGTCTGCTCAGGATCTGAGGTTTCAACAGAAAGTGGTGCTGTGGGGGAGGTTTCTTCATTTATCAGCCTGTTTTACAATCTTCTGCTTCAATTCCAAGGCAGACAGATTGATGGAATAACTACGGTATGGTGGTGCCACAGTTGTAGAAGTGTGTGATCTGTTAAGGGTTTGGTGTGGTTTTGTTTTCACACACTGGGTATTTTTTTGTTGAAGTAACTCTCTTTTTCCTAATACCTCCAGCCACAAAGTAGTTTCATCTCAGCAGATGTCTTAAGCATAGTTCAGCTGCATCAGCAGATATTCCGGCGATGGTATTGCTCCCCTGTGACTCTCAACAGGGATTTTTTTAAGTTTTTTTTTTATTTAAGTGCTGGCAACATGGTTTATTTATAACAAGGAACATATTTCTAGAACATTTTCTATATCCATATCTATTTCTTCAATCTTTATCTCAGTAAATAGAACTTAGTGTTCACATTTAGATTTTTCTTTTTCTCCTCCTCCCTGTACTTTCTGCTCTTCAAACAGCAGAGTGGCTAAGAAATGCTTGGTCAAAGAGCTGTTTGACCGGTGCTATAGTCTAGAGCAGACTCAGCGGCACTAGACAAACATTTTCTTTACAGCATTAGTTCTTTCACCTACAAGATATATCAAGCTAAATGTTCGTAACACTGCTTTTTTCCCTCATGTGTGTTTCAATCTTTCTGACATCTGGAAAAAGTGTTTTTTGACTTGGTCCTTCCTGCATAACTTCTGTTTAAACTCGATTCACAAAAAAGATATAGTGTTTTCCTAGGGTCTGGGTGATTAAGATCATTTCTCCTTTTGCCTGGCAGTGCTACAACTCTTTGGTAGAAGGAGCCCCAAAAGAACTACTCTGGGAATTGTCACATTTTATGATGTATGAGCTTCCTTTTCTTTTTAATTTTACCACAAGAAAAGAAGGAGCATTCTCCCATCTGCACAGATCCCCCTCAGCCCTGCTGAAGGTCGAGAATCAGAGCTGCTTAACCATTAAAATGAAAGACCAAAATCCTGCAGAGCCCTCTCAGGCAAAGCTCCTGTCTCCTTTCGTAGGTGCTCTGCTTGATGCAGTATGGAAGATCAAATGCTTAACAGCTGAATGAACAGGCTTTGGTGGGCCCCACTCCATGGACTGGGGCTGGAATGGGGTCTTTTTCCCAAAACTGGGACTAGAACACTACTAATGCAATGACAGGGGTGTGGTGACAGCTGTCACCTTTTTGTCTCCTGTTAATGGGAGAACTTTTTTTTTTCAAATTTTGTGATTCTCACACTTGCAGACCTATTGGTTGTGTCCCTTCCTCATTTCCTCCGGATGCCATACCTGGGCAGAAGCACAGCAAAAGCCAGTCAGTTCTGTGTTCCCGAAGGACCAACTAGTCTCCACTTTAGGTTCAGATCCAGAAGAGACATTTACATCACTGATCAGGGAGCTAAGGTACAACCTTTATACTGGAACTTTCCACTGGCATAAAATGACCAGGATGAAAGCCTTCCAGCTGCTCCACCTTAACCATAGGCAAAGGGGAAGATGGTGAAGCTAAATGAAATTTGTCTGTGAGATAATTTTTCTTGGAGGTGAGGTCCAGTAGGATCCTGCCTACTCAGAGCTGCTGAATGTGGCTCTATATTTCCAGCCCCTTAGGCAATGGGAAAGGGACTGCCCATAAAGCTGAACTGTTAGCAGAGTCCTTAGCATGGGTTTGGCCTTGGTCAGCTTTCTGTGTCTGGCTGGTACGTCCAGAATTAGTGCAGGAGAGGAGAAATTCCAAATGAACAACTTGGTAATGGCTACCCATTTTTTGGAGAGTAATTGAAGTGGGCTCTTTGCATCTTGCTACCCTCAGGGACAGGGACTAGAGCTCAGCATGTTTAACTTACTACTGTGTTTACCAGTACAGACTTCAGTGCTCCTCACTATTTCTGTTATGGATGTAGAAAACCATGAAGGAAGAAGCTACAAATGTTCCAGAAACCTGCTTTAAGGTCTTCCTCCCTATCCCTTGCTTGAAGGAATACTCCCTTATTGTGTTCATCTGAAGGTGGGTCTGTTTTAAAATGCTAGTAAAAAGCATAAAGCTCTTGTCTTCCCACCCTCAGCACTAGATCCTGTCATAATTAATAAAACCATTTAAAGAACATTTTCCATTTCTTTTTTCCATCTCCCCTACCTTGCCCTGATCTCAAATTAGTTAAATGAAACAGTGACCTTCCTGAATCTACCTTCTCTTTCCATGCTATTGATGCCTCAGGTTTTAGCCTTTATATTTTTCAGAATCTGTACTGCTTCGGTGTGCACTTCTGAGCTTCATGTTAGGGGATAGTAAGCTCTCTTTGCAGAGTAGGTAGACAAAACAATTCCTTCTCTAGCTGGGGACCAAGGACAAATTATCCAAATTTCAAGCCCAAGAGCATAAACAACAGTGGACCTAAGAGAGAAAAACAAGAAGGATGTGACTTCATAAGCTAATGCTATAATTGGACAATTAACTCCAATATGTTAATGGACCAGAATCATAAAAGTGTGAGAACCCGTGACCGGTCATCCATTTTGTGACCATTTTGGGTTCATCTTGGGTGTGGTCCTGGTTGGGCTCTTGTGTTCCCCAAGGTGTATCCATTGAGGCCTTCTGATAAATATCTACTTTATTCTTTAGCTCCATCTAGTCTGTTCTAGGTCAGCCTTCACAAGGCATCACCATAATCCCAGGCTCTGTTTTGTCAGACTTAGTAATTTGTTATAAGGATTAACTGTCCATATCCATTTCTGCTTTTAAACCATCCCACAGCAGTCCTGCTTTGAGCCCTTGTCATTCATAACTTGTCTTGTATTTTCACAGAGGCATCACTGCAGATGGTACAAATGAAAAGAAAAAATAACTGCTCCTCTCTGTTATTCATAGACAAAACATGGTCAGACTATTCAGCTGCAAAAATCTTCAGAGCAGAGCTGTTTTCATTCCTCATAGTGCTACTTCTGCAGTGCAGAAATAATCAAAACTCTTTCCTTCATGCACCGTTATATAATATCTGAGACACACGTGTTTGTAAATAGTACTGAAATGTATGATAATTTGTTCACCTTTGTAATCTTCTTGTGGTCACAGGGAAGGTTTGTTGGGGGACAGGTGTGTTACATAATGTTTTCACTGGTGATTTTCATTATGGACATGTGGGCTGTGCTTTGGCTGTCAGCACACGGCTCTGGCCCTGGTTCCATTGTGACTCTTGTGGGAAGGATCAAATGGCCTTAAAGCCTTTCCAGCTTGACATGGTAACTTCAGGGACACATGAGGAACCTGGAAGCTGCCAGCACTGCAGGCAGAGATGGTACTGTCAACCCTGTCTGGAGATTAAGTGCCTCCCAGCAAGCAACACAGGGATTTCTGCAGCCTGACAGGGTGATGGAGCTCCTGGATGCCTCAGCTTCAGACCTTCAGGTTACTCAGTGCCGTAGTGCAGGTGGGGCCATTTGGGATCATGATCATTGTGTTTACCAGATTGAAGGCGAGAGACACTCAGCAATGGTGAAAACTGAGCTGGAGGTGGCAGCAGACCCTTATCAAGAAAAGGGAGGCACATGATTCCAAATTGGGGTTCTTTAGATTTTCTGTTTCCAAAATGTCCAATGTGCCTTTTCTCAATAGAAGCACTATTGTTTCAAATCACTTTCCTGCTATCTTGATTATATAGGCCTGACATCCAAAGCCATGTTTATGCCAACCTATGCACATAAAGCTTTCTCTGATCCTATTAAACTCTCTCTGGAATCTCAGAGTTTCAATATTCAGCCTCCTCCCCCTTTGGCACTGTAGTACCCTCAGCCTGTTGAACTTTGGGGCAGATCACCATCTCAGCCTTATCACATAAGTCCATCGGAGAACCAATCCACTTTCCTTGCTCTTCAGAAATCAGGGAGCCAAATTTGTGTGGTTAATATTTCACTAAGTACTGCCTAGAATTGCCTCCTACCTCTGTAACTCAAGCATAGAGTTTATACTTAAATTGAGATGTCTGTGTAATTTTACATGCTGAAAATGGCAGACTCATTCCCCCATTTCTAAACTTGATAATGAGTTTCTCCAACTTTTAAAATGGTTTTCCCACTTAATATGTTCAGGTGTGTATGTAGTGGAAGAGGGGAATTTTAACAGTGACATGATACACCAGAGTAACAGAGAATTTCAGCAGGTTGTATGATACTGCATTTTCATCCTTTCCTCCTAGCATCTTTGCAAAGATGTGGATTTAATTTTAAAAATATATTTAGCAGCAAAATCCTGACTAATTAAACATGGCTCAGGTGTGTCTATCTAGGATCACAACTGAAGTGCTTTTTATTTAACTGAGAAGGCTTTAAAGCACAATAGACATTTGCAGAAAAAGTTGCATAGAAAAATTATTGACATGATAATTTAAAAAAAAAGAATTCCTAATTAGCAATATTGAACTTTTTTTTGTTTTGTTTTACTGACAAAACAAGGTTCCTGAAGTCACGTGGAAAATGTTATTTTATTTGAAGATCTTCTGGCAAAAAAACCCATCTACTGCTCTCGGTTCAGCCTAATAACTCATCTTCTTAGGAGACCAGCTGTCCTAGAGACCATCCACACTCTGGTGTCATTTGTTCAGTTGCTTCCAGAAAGCTGCAAGTGAGCCATGGCTGAGTGCTGGAGCCTTACCTCAGGCAGCTGGTGAGGTTTGTTGATAAGCGGTGGTACCCTGGAAGAGGATATTTCAGGTCAGTGCAAGAAAAACAGATGATACCAGATCTCTAATAAGATTACTGCCACCTTGATAAGTTTTATGTGGATTAAATCTGTGATTCCCCAAACTCGCTCTCTCAGCGTGTTCCTTGTAGGGCCATCTCCGATTTGGTCCCAGAGAGCCTCTGGATGCTGGCAGAACCAACAGTCTTTGGGCTGCACCATGTTCCTAGCTATCAGAGAAGTATTTTTCATGGTACCTGAAGGGGGTGGTTGCAGAGTCATGCTCCTTGCACAGAGAACATGAGACAGGAACATGCTGAGGATCAGCAGTCCTTTCCTTAGTTAAAAACTCCCCAGCAGGAAAACTTCAGTGTCTTTAATATTAGGTTGTGAGTTAGGTGCTACAGCTAAGGAGTAGGTGAGCTGGGTACACCACCCTCATCAGCCTGAGGGTATTCAAACCCACATTCACTACTGAACTGGAGAGTACCTTGAGTCACACCCATGAAAATAAGGTTGTGTGGGAGGGTTCTTCCAACCTTTCCTACTGAACCGGTGTTGTGGTGTCACATAGAAAGTGGGGATCATATGGCTTGAATAAAAACCAAGACGGGAGATGACTCAGGCTTCTCAGGGCCAGGCTGTTCATCTGGTGTGGTGCACCCCAGTGCTGGTCTGCTTTCCAAGTGAATGCACAGTCACAAGGATACTCTTAAAAATTACTTCCCCTATAAAATACTGATATTATTAAAAGAGTGATCCTAGGTCTGCTTTCTAAGGTAAGTTTGGTAGATCCCATGGGGCCCTGCAAGTGCTAAGTAGCTGGAGGCACCTTCTGCATTTGGTGCAGAAATCCCAAAGTTATGTGGAAGTTTAAACACATCGCTGTCGGTTGTGGTTCCTATTGATGACAGTGGAATGCAAAGTTTGGGGTTTTCAGGAGTATTTTTAGATTATTTTTCTGAAGCTACAAAAAAATCTCTGCCCTAGCTAAACTAATCTGAGTCATGGGTTCTGTTCTGGTGACCACGATCCCTGAAGACTCATCTTGGACTCAACGTGGCTGTCAATGTGTGCCTTTGAGCAGCTGTGTGAATCCCAGTGCTGGACGCAATGTGCCATGCCATCCACTTTGCTTAGCCAAACAAGTGTCCAGCATTGTCACTGCCTGGTAACTAATGCATACAGTTTTGACTTTACACAATGCAGTGCAATATGTTTGGCTCCACATTTTGAAAAGGGTCTGCCCTTTGTCTCTCTTTATCAGTATTATCTGACATTGAGTTATGAGCTGCTAATGACCCAGAGATAATGGAAGTCATGTCTCAGAAAGCTCCCAGTTTGAAACACTGATGCAAGAAGACAGGAGAACTACTCAAGAAATCCAGTGGGAAGAATAATCTGTGCCTTTGAGCATAATATATGTTTTAATTACTGTTTGTTTGGCACTCTGGTGGGGAATATGGAAGAAAAAAGCTTTTAAAAGAGTTTTCAATGGGTTGATGGCAGTGGTTTGATTTTCTTAGCTGAATTCCCCTTCCCTTAGTTTTCCATCTCAGAGTACTGGCACTTTGATAAGTGTTGATGGAAAACACTGTCTTTTATGCTTAATGTGGGTGTGAGTAGAGGGGAGAGTATATTGAAAGTTCTGCATGCAAGTGCCAGAAATGCCTGTGGTTCCCACACTCGAAGGAGTAGAACAACTGCTCCTCCCAGGAGGCCCAGCAGTGTCAGAAGGTGCAAAGCAAAGGGAAGGTGGGCTGTAGCCCAAGCTTCTGTCTCCTCCCTAATTCTGACTAATTTGGAAAGCCAAGCAAGGTTATGTAAATTAGGAGCTTAGTGCCCTGGCATTGCCTTCTGAAGATATTTCTGTGAGGAATAGTTACACTAGTTTTGCAGACTTTGCTTAGGCCAGTCTCCTGTTGGAGCCTGTTGGACACTTTTTCTCCTCAGCTGTAATGATTTCTGTTTAAATTATTCAAGATTTACACTGGTATGATCTGGATGAAAATATGGTGCAAGTATCCTACAGATATGCCAAGAAAGGAGGCAGTTGTATGTGAACACATTCATTATGCTTATTACCTCAGAGAGGCAAGCCACTGTCTCCGCTTGCCACTTCAAAGGGGTAGAGTGGGTCTGTTAAGAGAAAAATAAAATCCACAAGATGCCTTGAGGGAGAATAGTTGAGATTTTGTTGATTTGTACAGACAGCAATGGAGACAGAAATCTCACACTTGATTTTAAGTTTATATGGTGCCCTTTTCTCAAGTACACTGTTGTATCCGAGTCTGAAATTTTCAGCTAAAACGCTCTGCAGCCCAGCAATGAGGTTCCATGATCTTCACAATATGCCTTTGCTTTTGTTTTTATAAGTCAAGAATATGCAGCTGATGAAAGACTGTCACAGATTCCCTGCAGAGCACTTGCAGTCTGAATCTCTCTCTCATGCCACCAGAATGAATCAGTCTGCAGACAGCAGTTTTTAGCAAAGATGCTTTATTACCAGGGCTGTAGCTCCAACTAGAATGAGGGAACTCATTACTTTTAGAAAATTATTCTGATGTTTGAAGTTCTTTTACAGCGCCAAACTGGAGAAACTGCAAAGCTCCACATTTCTTTTTTAATGAGAATGAATGCACTAGATCTCTTTAATTAGACAGAGGTGGAAACGTATTAATTACTAGAGGACAACTCTCCATCTTCAAGTAACGGTACAGATGGACTGACCTGAGCTCCCAGTGGTAATAAAGCATCCTGGCATGTTGACTAACAGCCTTAGCTCCTGCTGGGATGAAAAGAATATGTGGGTATTTCCAAGCCTTCATGATCATGAAGTACCATGAACAGGAAAGAAAGGCTGGACACCTTTGGAATGCTTGTTTTCTAACTATGCACAATGTTTCTATAGAATCTTACTGCTTTCAACCAGAAAAATAATTGCCTGTTCCATTTTCCTCTCTGCTTCCACACCATCCTCATTTTAGCAGCAGCTGTCTAAAGGATGGAGGCAGTAGACAATTTTAGAACATTGTTACTTCCATTTTGAGTGGTTTAATTTTTAAGCATTATTTGCTGAGTCCAGGACTTTGTGAGAAGCATGGTTGCTAAAAATCATGATGAAACTGAAGTAGAGGAAGGTGATAACCAGAACAGACTGATTTTTAAGTGGGATTGTGAATTAACTTACTCAACTGCTGTGTCTTTCTGCTGTTATCTTTATCAGCTGTTGTCATTCACCCATCTGTTACAAATGCCTAAATAAATTAAATGGAGGAAAACATTGGACATCACAAATATTGACTAGAATTCAAAGTAGCTGGGAATAGTTGCGGTGCCTATGGCTTGAATGCACGACAAGCAATCATTCAGGATAGAAGCAAAAGCCTGAGCACAGAAGAGCTGTTCTGGAGCTGAAGGGTAATTATTGACGGCAGGACTTGCAAAACCATTGAAACTTTATTGTTAACAGAAGACTGTGCATCTGTGAGTTGAATTCATGTTTTTCTTCCTCTAAACACTGCAAGAAGCTTCAAAAAGACCCTAGGTAATTCTTAGACTTGATAATTTTTATTTTTAGATTTGACAGGTAAAGAGCAGCTAAAGAAAGTCTCCTTCCATTGGCCAAGGTAAGTAATACTCAGAGAAGTATTACTTCAGAGAAGGGGAGTAATACTAAACTATCTCTGCAACTCCCAGATTTTCTCTATCAACTTGAATGTCAATTACTTTACTGTTTTGAGCAGCTACATGAAAATTGCACAACACGGGCATTTTAAATTGTGTGAGCAAATCTCTACCTTCTACTAAGGTGGCACCTTTTCATGTGCTTGCGTGGTATCAGAGGTAGCTCCTAAAGTGGGTGGGTATGTCAGTTCTTTTCCTCACTGTTATTGTTTCAGTTCATGAGCCAATTTCACTAAGATTTAACAGAGGGTTAATTCTCCAATATACAAAATTTCTGCAAAATATTTGTGAGATGCATGGTGAAAGAGCACAAGGATCCACAGCTACCTGACTTTCACCGTGTCCTGTCTTCTCCTTCCAAAGAGAAAGAGAAAAGTGTGGCAGAATTCATAACAGGGCACCTGAAGCACTCTTGTGGACTCTGTTGTGGAAAAGTGTTTGACTTCTGACTGACTGGTTGAGCAACCAGTATGGGGTGTCCTGGCCAGCCAAACTGGGTTCATGTAGCTCTGGTCCCTACAAAGGTCTTGATGTCTCTTGGCCCACCAGCAAGCTACACAAAGTTGATAAAATATCTGCCTAGGAGAAGAACGAATAGAAAGGGCTTAAGGATGTTGTGACAGGGGACTGAAGAGCCCTGCAGTGAGGAGAAATGAGGGAACTGAGGTTATTGTGGTAGGGCTGTAGGTGAAACAAGGATGAGTTCATTGTTGTGATTTGTTTGAAGGTGCAGTCAACCATGAAGCATAAATCCCGTGGAAATCATAATTAATTAGTGATGAAGCTGTTAGATTTACTTGTTGATAGTGTGTTGCATTGTTCTAATTCCCTTTGCCACATCGGGAAAGTGCTCTTCTTTTCAGACCAAGCTGTATGAAAGGTCATATTTTTGACCCAAAAAGGTTTATTTAACGGTTTTAAATGATGGATTGTGCTGCATCTTAACTTAATGACAGTGGCACTTGAAAAATGTGGTGGTGATGTATGAATGAGAAAAACAAGGCTTAGATCCTGGTCTCATGCCAGATTTTTGTTAGTCAGGCTCTGCTGTATTCTGTTTCGTTGTGTTTAACTCTGTGCATAGGACCCATTAAGACTGTTCTCAGAGCACCTGACTTCTGCAGTCATGTTGAACAGTTCATTTGCCTAACTCTGATCTAATAGTAGGAAAAATCAGCAGTGATTTGATTCAAATTGACAGAGATAGTGCAATGTATTTAATGTGGTGATGTCAGAATCAGGTTTGTAGGATTTGATCTGGCCGGTGTGCTCATACAATAACTGGAAGAAGTTCTTACTGTAAAACAATAGGGTCTTTTCTTTTCTTTCTTTTACTTTAAGTTTTTACATCTAGATCTGAAGAATTGTAGCCTTGTGGGAAGCATTGTAGTCTTCTGGCCTCCATTCATCCCCAAGGCAGGAGCAATGCTGGTAGCTGATGTGAGCTTCTCTAGAGCTCTGTAAATTGTGGTGGTTTGTTTTGAGAAGATTGTCCTCTCATGGGTTAGGAGGAAAATTCAGTGTAACCTGGCTTTCTGAGCTGGCTTTTATACTTAGGACCAGTGAGCAACCTGTTGAAAGAACAGACAGGCCCTTTTTTTACCCTGCACTTACTTTCTGAAACATGTCAGGCATGGAAACCCTTCCTGGCAGAACCTCAGCCATCCTAACCATCCCCTTTTGGCTTTGAATCTGGTTGTTCTTTCACTTATAAAATTGTGCAGTTCTGAGCTTTGTAGGTTGCAGCTCTGGGTATTTGTGGCAGGGATCGTCCACTATGCTTCACCACTCACTCAGTTGTCATGTTGCAACCAATGCTTTTATTTTAACTTTGAGAAAGTTAGCTGTCCTGTTTGGAAAAAAAATCCAACCAATAAACCAATCAAAACCCTGAAAGCTTGATGAAAGCTGATAAATCAGGTGTTTAAAGCCAATTTTGAGGTCATAGGAGGGAAAACATATGAAACTTCTAAAAGGGTAAGTGAAGGAGAAAGAATTAAGACTAATTGCAGGGTGTCCTGTCACTTTTATATAGGTACACTTGCCATATTAAGTTGAGGGAAATTTTGACAGCAAAAGATAGGACCAAGCTTTCTTCCATCTTCTGGCTGTAACTGGTAACCCTGATTTTATCATGTGGTGTGGAGTGCCCAGCAGCCTGTAGAAAGTATTGTTTTGTGTTGTCATTTGCCTGAGAGCTGTTCTCCTGCCCTGACAAAAACTGTGTTTGTGCAGTGTTCTGGTTTATAAACAGGATGTTCTATTTCATGTATTAAATGTGAAATGACTTACCATGAGAGTTTCATTAAAGTAGTTGGAAAGTCCAAGAATTGTGTGCATGGAATTAATTTTTCTTTGATATCAAAGACCCTTTGGCTTGGGTTTTTTTGTTAAATTGGAGAACAACTGTGCAGATAAATGACTTCGGTGCCTGCCTCAAACAGCACATGCGATGTGAGATGTTTGGAGACTTATTTTTTTCATGCCAAGTTGATGCAGGAACACTACAAAATAGTTTATGTAGCATTTGGGCTGATATTATGCCAGGTGGGCTGCTTGTCCAAAGGCCTGAATGTTTGCAGCCATCCCAAAAAGCACATCTGTAGGTCACCAAAATGCATCCTGTCTTGCTGTATAGCTATTGGATACTGGTCTGTACTGAGAATTTGCACGTGTGAGTAGTGATGACAGTGCTGGCACTAGGCACCTTCTAAGTATACAGCACTGCCTAGAATGTGTGTTCACCACAGCTCCCCACGGTGTGCCACACCAAGCACACAATATCTCATGAAGGGATAACCACAGGGGTGCTTGGGGCTGGAAGAAATGAGCTCTACCCCAGGGTATTGCCATGAACTTCTGGCAGTCAATAATGGGCACTGCCTGAGCAGTTTGATATCATGAGTGTTACCAAGATGACCTACCAGAGGAGTTTAATATTTTCTAATTGATTGATTAAGATTCTTTGGACAAAACCCATTTAAAATCATAGGAGTTTTTTTCAGAACTGGGTTTTCAAATACGGTTTATTGTTGGAGAGCTGTCGCAAAGTAGCTATAATTAAAATGTGTAACTGTAGCCTGCACAGTTTTTAAGAATAGCACAGTAAATTATACCCTTGTCTCTATATGGATTATACCTAATTGTTGAATTTCAGATACGTGACTGGGAATAAAATGTGCCTTTTAGCTTTCTTTTAAGACAGTAAAAAAATGGATTGCACTTCATTTCATTCTTCTATTGTGCTCATCTCTGTAGTACTTGAGTGTCTTGTGCTATTACTATCAAAGTAATCTCTGTTGCATGTTTGCTATTTCAGTTTCTTAGGGAGAGAAACAAGCACGAGGAAAAGTTTTGAGTTTCAACTGCATGAAATGTGAGAGTGTTTTTACAGATGCACGTGCACACAACCAATCTGATATATTTAAGTTATTTTACTTAATGCTCACAACATGTCATTGGAAGTAGATATGTGTGGTTCAGTTCAACAAACTGATACTCTGAAAATTTGTTTCAGGTTTTCTTATACTTCAAACTTAGTCATCTTACATGGGAGTGTAGCCAAGAGGTCTCATTGCTACATGATGTACTATGAAATCAACACACAGTACAGACTAAACTAAAACTGGTGTTAGATAAACAGATCCAAGCATGGAGTAAGTCTGGATGACCTGAATGGATGTGTCATATATTGCTATGAGTTATTGATGACCTTTCATAATTCACAAGTGGCTCAGGTTCCCTCCACCACTTCTGAGATATGAGATCATTAAAAATGTGTGCAAATAAATAACATATCTTGAGTCAGCTCATTGTATTTCCTATTGCCCTCCCTCTCCCTCCATGTATGGTATGTATTCATATCCTATTTATTTCAGAAACAGTGAAATTCCAACCAACAGCCATTGGGAAGAGAGTTATATAGAATAGTTATATCATTGGAGAGCTATATTTCATAGCTGTGAGGTTATAGATATAAAATATAGCCATTTAATGTGTTAAGAAAAACGTCTGTTGTTATTTAAACCAATAGGGCTATTGTAGTTAAATAAACTAAACTTTACAGTTTGGTTGCATCCACTGGATCAAATTTTACCCTGACTTATAAACTGAACTCTTTGAAAGTTACGAATGGCATCATCAGTCTCTACAAAACTGACTCAGCAAATCCTCTGGGTATGGTGGAATCACATCAGGGATGATTTGGTCTAGCAGCTAAGGTCTTTTGATCCTAAATGTGCTGTAGTCTCAGTTATTGTTTGCCAAGTCTTCTTTCTTTTAACTTGGAGTAGTGCAACTCTCTCAGCCAAAAGTGAAGAGGATCTCAAGTCCATTGAAGTTAAATATTTCCATTGAATTCAGTAGGCTTTGGATCAGCTCCTAAGAGCAGCTGCCTTCTTGGAGAAAATCAATGTGAAAATTTTCCTTGATTTCACTATTAATGATCTATTTCTTGAGAATACTTCATTTTTATATTTTTCTTATACAGTATTTAAATGCAGGTTTTCATTCCTCATTGTTCATGCATCTTTTGCGGTCAGTTCCCATCAGCGGCTTTCTTACTGAGCTAATAAGAAAAATATTGCAGCTTGTAATCTCTTCTTTCATCTTTGTGTTTATTATGTTTTGAGAATGTATACAGTTCCATGGGTCAGTCATGCCTGTGAAACAAGTTTTGTCATATTGCTCAAGGTTCCTGCTTGTAGCCACGTAGCCCCTCATTTCAATTTCTGATAGGCACCACCTGGAGAATGCTGCAGTAATTGAGCCAATAGCACATGCCTGTGGGGGAAGGAAGCTGAAGCCTATAATCTTTGTTTAGATGCATGTATGGTCATGTCCTGGTCGTTCATTGATTGGTTATTTATTGGTTACTTCATTTACTGGTTATTTCAGCACACAGCAGTAATCCAGATATAGTGGTGTTGGTAATGAGGCTGGTGCCAGTTTATGAAACCTCTGCATTAATCTGATGCCTGTATCCACAAAGTTAGGTTTTCAAACAGCAGAACCCTTATATTATGATATAAGCACATGAATCTTATTCTGACTATTTGTCTTCTCTGATATTATTTGAAGTGAGGTTATGCAATTAGTCAATTAAAGGAAAACTAACAGCATGGTAAGAGTACATACCTAAGTGAATCTTGCTGTATGGTCAGAGAGTCATAAAATGGTTTGGGTTGGGAGGGACACTAAAGTTCACCTAGTTCCAACCCCACTGCCATGGGCAGGGACACCTTCCACTACATCAGGTCGCTCAAAGCCCCATCCAGTCTTGCCTATGGTCCTTCCTTCTAGGTCTGAACATGAACATTTTGCTGCCTCCACTAAACATCTTATCGGGGAGCTTTTTTCAGTGTAAGGCCATTTCCATAAGCATTCAGGGTGAGGAAGGCCAGAAGTAGAGAGTTACTGCTAGTTTCCGTACAGCTGAGCAGATTTAGCACAGCCAGCATGCTTTCCTGCAATGTGTGAGGGATTACTTAATTCACTTCGAGACAGCTGTCCAGTGGAAAGCCTTCCAGGAAGAGTTTGGATGGTGGAGAAGAGAGAGAGGAAAAAAAACCCCAAAAAAGTGGCTGAATTCCAGCTAGGAGGGCATAGAGGATCTGGATGATGGTCCCCTCTCTGTAATGAAGCTATGCTGTCATTTGTAGAAACCATCCAAGATTGTAGCTGAGGTAATTGATATCTATGCAATTGCTAAAGATTCACTTTCCACATCTCCAAAAGTGATCAGAAAACCTGATATTTCCCAAAACTGCCACTGAACTCACTGCTGCTGTTAGATTACACTGTCTGCATTCTTCAAATTGAAGTGCCCTCACTTTAAATATGACATTTTAGGGGCTTCCCAAAACATGAGTCGTTACTTCACTGAAAGTTTTTCAAAAATTGTTACCTCTGTGTTAGCAGATGCCCGTGTTTCTGCTAAATAAGCCAAAGATTCAGTTAACTGTACTAACTGTGCTGAGTAAATCACCCTTTGGCCCTGAGTGCAGCTACCTTTCCACTATAGCCATGAAGTAATTGATGGAGTAGAACAGGAAAGCTTACATTCTTGCTGTTTGGCAAAATCGTAAAAAAGTTTATTATTTCTTAATGGACTTAGGAGAGATGAGTAATTTAAATCTGGTAAACATATGAGAGCAGCAGTCACCCTTTTCTTGGATAGTAGAGGAAAACATTGCTTTAAAAACTCATCTAAATATCCTCGTACATGAACTGAAAAATTGTTTCTAATCCATCTAAAACTGTAACAAATTGTTTTTATTCAAGCTAACCAGGTGCAGTACAACCCAGAGGTGTCCTGGTCAAAATTCCACCAGCAGAAAGCAGCCTGGAGTTTTTCCATTGACTCTAATGAGGTTTTTTTTGTTTTGCTCAGTGTTGATTTGAGAATAATGGGCAGGTTGGCAACCAAATATTTCTCTGATTCATTACAGCAAGGACAGGCCTACTCACTGTAGAAGTGCACAGATGATTAGTTTCTGCAAAATTTGATGAAAAACAAAAAAAACCCACCAAATTGTCCATTGCCTCTTTGATGTGAATGGGGAAATTCACCTGTAGTGCTGGGTTCAGTTCTGGGCTTCAGAACAAGAGAGACATGGACATACTGGAGACACTCGAAAAAAGGTGTGCAAAAGAGTTTAAGAGACTGGAGCACCTCTCCTGTGAGAAGGGGCTGGGAGAGCTGTGAGAGGAAGAGAAAAGAGAAGAGAAGAGAAGAGAAGAGAAGAGAAGAGAAGAGAAGAGAAGAGAAGAGAAGAGAAGAGAAAGCTCAGAGGAGACCTTATCAGTGTGTATAAATACTTGAAGGGTAAAGAGGACACAGCCAGGCTCTTTCTAGAGGTGCCTAGAGAGAGCACCAGAGGCTATGGGCCCAAACTAAAACACAGAAGGTTCTCTCTGAATATCAGAAAACAGGTTTGCTTACTGTGAGGTTGACCAATCGCTGGCACAGGTTTTGCAGGGAGGTTGTGGATTGTCTCTCCTTGTAGGCAGCAAGAAGCTGGACATGGTCCTGCCCAGCCTGCTGTAGATGGCCCTTCTTTACCAGACGGTCGGACCAGGTGAGCTCCAAACGTCCCTTCCAACCTCAACCATTCTGTGATTCTGCGATGAGTGGAAGAGAATTAAGATTGCAGCTGAGAAGAGCACATGTAGCCTCAATAAGAGATTGTTCCATTGATTGTGGCTTCAAATCCCAGTGGGACAGGTAATAAAATATACAGTGGGGGGAAGAGTAAGGAAACCTAGCCAAGACTACTCAGAAACTGTTGTATTCAGTAAGTGGTTTTTATTGGTATTGGTGTGGAATGAGTGTAAACTGGGTGAACTTGTGTGTGTCCTGTGAATTAGTCATTGAGGTTAAAGAAAATGAAAGCTTTCACTTCTTTTTTTTTTCTTTCTGAGGAGAAATGGCTCCCTTCCATACCTATAAAGTAAATAAAATTCTTGTCCTTAACTTTTAAAGAATGCAAGATTAAAAACCTGGGAAACAATCCACTATTAATTGTGAATGGGCACACAATTAGTGGCAATTCGAGATCAAGTCAATGAATACCTTTATAAAGTGCCTCTCTAAAAAAATTAAGTGTTGCTAATTTTTCAGAATTCCATCATATGATTACTTTAAGGTTATGACAAACAGGTTAAGAAATATGAGCTAGGTCTTAGCAAGCCCTCTGGCTTACCAGAGAATGAGCAGTTACTTTTTAAAAACCTGAAAGCACTGAGAAATGACTGGAATAAGAGAAGAGCACTAGCAATCCTCAAAAAGAGAATATTGTTAGTCATTGCCATTTTTTAAAATACTTTAATCCAAAACTCACATCTGATAAGGAATAATCTTTGAACATCTAGAAGACAGTAAAATTATGATCAATAACCTGTACTGTTTTGTCAAGACTAAATGTTGCCAGACAAACCATTTTTATAGCCTAGACTAATTAATGGAAGAAGAAAATGAGGTAAATGTTATACTGAAGGTCAGAGTTTCAGCTGGGGAAAGGAAACATAACCATATTGACTTCATCATACTTATTAAAGCAAGCTGAAGAACAGCATTTATACTTCAGAACTGCATTTCTCTAAGTCTCATAAAGTTTCATCCAAAAAATTAAATCAAATTTTTAAAAAACATTTCACATAACATGAAATCTGAGTAAAAGTCCACAAAACAGAGCAATTTGGAATGCCTTTAGGTGTTGCAAAGATTGTTTCTAAAATGTACCTTAATTACTGGCTTTCTTAATAATCCAGGAAAGGTCCAAATTTTATTAATGCAGCCTCGTACATGCTGTAAGCATTTGGAAAAAAAAGAAGAATGAAAACTATACACCAAGTTAGGGAGAAAAGCTGGGTAATAATACAAATGTGGTATTTTAAAGGAAATAAGTTCAAAAATACTGATATTCAGAATTAAGAAGAATCATGACAACAATAGTCCATTTTTATTGCCTAAAGATCCAAGCCCAGTTTTGTTTTGTGTGAGTTTTTCAATCCTGTCTTCTATGTATATGTTTTCATGTGAATTATATAAGTTCAGTGGAAAGGATTCCCATTCTTTTCCCTATATCATTATCTACTAAAAGAATTACTTGGTGATGACATTACATAGTTACTGACATATTCATTAAAATTCATGACTAGAAGTATTTTGGTACATAGAATAATAAAGAATAATCTTTTACTACAAGAGAAGAGTTAAGATTTAGATATGGGCAATCAAAGGGAAAATTAAAGAGCAGAGACACAATACAGCCCGATAAGCAATGATTTTGGTGGAAGTGATGTGGATCTGTTTTTTATTAATTCCATCTTGAGGATATGCCTCTTCTCTCAGATCAGTGTTGGTCAGAATTTACTCCCAAGGTGAGATTTTCCAGTATTGTGCTGCATGAGCACTCAGGCATACCTTGGACATTACTTCAGCCCAAGGTCTGGAACTCTGTAGAGGCAAATCCAAGTACAGTCATATTATGTTGAGATGATGCAACCACACAAACAAAATCAGTTTACAAGGCTCCTTAGGATCAGGACAATTTAGTTATATTAGGCTGCTCTTTGTGCAAGCCCACCAAATAATACAGGTGGAGAGGGTGCAGACTGTGCCACCTCTGATATTTCAGAGCTCCCTTAGTTTCTCAGGTAGATGGCATGTCAGATTCCCAGATGCTCCCACAAAGCTAATGCTTTTTGATATACAGAGTGGTTACTTTTCTTGACAGCACCAATAGGAACATCAGAAGAAGGAATTGCCGTCATTGTGTTGCAGGCATAGCGAAGCATAAACAAAGAAGGGGCAGCCTCATCTACCTAGAGGTTTGTGAGAAAATAATCAGAAATATTTTTTACTGGAAACTCATGTGTCCAGAGCTGCATAAAGGTTATGTGCAGTACTACCATTCACATGCTACAGTTTGTAGTGAGAATGTGGGGCAATTATGAAAGTGAAATTTGCTTTTTCTGCAATGTGTGCAACATTTATTTGAAGTGAATTGTTCCAGGGAACATATTTGCCAAGAAACTCTTTCAGGAGATAATTTAAGGAAAATGAGCACCAAAGAATGGAAATTATGGGATTGAATTCGCTTAATTCAAATGGAAAATGTCTTCATGGTTTTTACCCAGCAGGTAATGCATATGTTTATTGCATTATAGAAATTACAGAGCTAGTTAACTTATTTCACTATTTCTGACGTTCTGAAGATCTTTCCACTCCTTATGATCTGAAATTGATACCTTTTCTGCTTATTTTTACAATGTATTTCCAGAGGGTTTTGCCAGAATTTTTATGATATAATTTTAGAAAATTCATGTTTACTAATAATCTATTTTCTTCCTGAAAGTAGGGAAAATAATGAAAGCAGCAATGTTCAATTACATTTTAAAAATATTGACATATGCATTTGCCAAAATTTTAATAGGAAGTGCTGATACTGCTTGAAACATTCCCCTTGTAAAAGTGTAGACCATTTTTTCAACAACATAATGGCACAGGATTTGCTGAGAGCTATCATAAATCATAGAATTGTGGAAAAATTCAGGCTAGATCTCTGGCGGTGTTGTAGTCCAGCCTTCAGCAGAGAGCAAGGCTAGCTTTGAAGTTAGATCAGGTTGCTCAGTCTTGTCCGGTTGCATTTTGAGTACCTCTAGGGATGGAGATGTCACGATTTCTGTGGTCAACTTGTGCCAGTGCTCAACCACCATCACTGTAAAAATTTTTCTTTACTTCTGATCAGGGCCCAAATTGGGACACACTATTCCAGATGTATCTTTGAAGGTCCTGAGAAGAGAGGAATAACCATTTTCCCCAGAACACTGCCTACACTTCTGCTAATACAGCTCAGTATGTGCACAGTTCTCATTCCCAGAGCCGGGATCAGCAAGATCCATATCCACAAAGGAATGCCCCAGCTGGTTGACTCCAGTCTTGTGCTGAGCACAGTGGGCAGATCCTACCCAGGTGCAGGATTTTGCATTCCTCCTTGCAGAATTTCATGGAGTTCCTTCTGACCCATTTCTCCAGTTTGTCTGGGTCCTTGGGTGACATCCAGTGTATCAACCACTCCCCCCAGTTTGGTGCCACCAAGAGACTCACTGAGGGTTCGTTACCTTCCTCTGTTCAGGTTATTGATTAGTTGAACATTTGTTAATCCATGCTGGCTGTTCACAGTTGCAGTCTTTCCTTTCACTTGCACTAAAATGACCTGCATAAAGACTTACTCCTTAATTTTTGCAAGAACTGAGGAACGAGTGACTATCTTTTAGCTGCCTGGACCCTCTTTGTCATTGTTTTAAAAAATACCTTTTTTCTCTCACTGCAGACCCAAAGAGGCAGTCCTCCCCAAGGACGTCTCTTCTCCATGGAGACATTTGGGCAGAGGAATCACATATCATGTAAATAATCAAGTCTGTCCTCTCCAACCTAAAAATATTCTGCTTCCTTGGGGAAACAGGGACTTCATGGGGCACAGCTCTTCAGTGTCCCCAGACATGCCAGTGTTGTCTATTAATCATGAGTCTTTCTTTTTCCTGATGCAGGCTTCTCTGTCTGTCTGTCTGCAAACATATGCTCAGGTGTAGAAACAGGCTGAGTTTTGGAGTTGTTTATGAGAACCTAAACACGTCTGGCACCTTTGCACAGGACAAAGACCTTGTTCACTGAAGCAGACTGTGTAGAGGAAGGAAAAAACATTC
>NW_005054322.1:5115565-5134804 GCF_000277835.1 Geospiza fortis
CCCAAACATGGCTATTCCTCAGCACTTCATGTAAGCTTCAAGTCTAGGCCACATTTGAAGAAATATCCAGTGAGAAAGACAGAAATTATGAGGGTGATGGGCTCCCACCTACTGTCAGGGGGGTAGGGTGGGGTGAAATGGGCAGTTTCTCATTCCTCTACAGTCCAGGGGGATGTGATGGGCTTGCTCTGTTGCATGGAGTAGAAGAAAAGGTTGTGGCATTAGTCAGGCTTTGCTTGTTCCATGTGCTCACTACGAAAGAAATGCTAAAATAACAACTAATGGGTCTAGTAAAAGAAAACATGTTGTTTGCTTTCTCAGAGACTCTAGGTGACTTTAGGCAAAATCCATGGGGAGGGGTTAGCAATCAGGCTATAAAAATGTTACAGCTCTAGCTTTGTTTCATGCTTCTCTATGGCTGAACACACTCTCACAGCCGATCTCAGCCAGCTTGATCCATAAACTATTCAGATAATGAATATTTTATCTTCTCAAATCAGAATTACAGCAACTCCTCTTTTCATCAAACAATCATTCAGGAATGAAGGGGACTTTCACATCAGAGGGTGTTTCTGTGCCATGACATGCTGTCTGGGCTCTGGGAACTCCTGTTTCCCTGTGAAAACAAAGGTGGATGAGTGCTTGATCCAAACACACTGCTGACGGCAGGGCTCAGCCTAGCAGCTCCCAACAGAGCCTGGGTAGAAAGTGGCATTACCTCATATGTCACTGTGATATTTTAAAAGGTTGCATAATTACTCTGACTGTTGCACTCAGACTGGGTGACAAGACTATGAAAACTGAAATGTGATCCAGAAACTGTTTGGATTTTTTTTCTTTCTTTTCCCCCTTGTAGTCTGGGGGTGCACTGCAGCCAGAATGGTTACAGTGAGAAGGAAAGTCAGTGAGGAAGGGGAGAAATAGGCAATTCCAGACCCACTCTTTCTGCTGTTGCTCAAGGCTCAAAGGAAGGGCCGACAGCCACCTGACTCCCATCATTGCTGATTTCCATGATGGCCCTCACTGATGGTGCCCAGCACATTGCAGGGGGTGTTTTGGCATAAGACAGCTGTTTCCCAGCTGTGGTGTCATGGAGGAAAGACCAAGCATTACCCAAAAGCACTCTGCACCTGAGGCAGCTCCTACCAGATGTGTCATGACAACAGAGGACAGCAACATTTACCATGTTAGGAACCCCTCTGCCCTTTTCGAGGGAGTGCCTGCTAATATTTCCCTGAGAAGGCTCTTTTTGGAGTGTAATGATGCCTGTCCTGCTCCTGAGGATTGTGGTCTGCGTTTGGAGGGACACAAGAACCTGGTCCTACCTGACCTCCACAGGCTTGGTACCTGCCTGGGACATGTAGCAGTCTCACTGAGTGATGGGCCCCAAATTAAAATACAATGAGGTTGTGAAAAGTAGAATAAGTTCAGCGCAAAGCAGATGTCCTTGACATTAAAGGGAATAAGGAAAAAAAGTTTTTTGTTACTTTCATAATAGGTATTTGCATTCAGCCTTTAGACTGAGAACTAAGATCCAGACTAATCTGCTGATTTTGGGACCTCACAGAACCATGGTTAAGATGAGCACACACTGAAGCATGTGAGGACCTATTGAGTGCTCTCAGCTTTTGCACAGTTTGTAGAGCAGAGATGAAAAATGAG
The DNA here is from genome assembly GCF_000277835.1 of Geospiza fortis. Taxonomy (NCBI): domain Eukaryota; kingdom Metazoa; phylum Chordata; class Aves; order Passeriformes; family Thraupidae; genus Geospiza; species Geospiza fortis. The sequence goes on from NW_005054322.1 coordinate 5,117,228, forward strand.
TTTCAAGAAAGGCATTTCTCACAGGCACACAGAAAGCCCTTTAAGTGTGGACTGCACTCCACACAGAAAAGAGACCACATTAAAAAGGCATTTAAACCCCTGAAAGTCTTTTTGACTTCTGACTTCAAAAGAACTCCCTCACAGAACTGTACCTGCAGTAGCTGCCTTCTGATCATATGGCCAGGCATGAGGGAAATTCAGCTGATTTCTCCCTCAGCTATACAATGAAGCATATTAAAAAACATGAAATTGGAAAATTATGTTGGGTTTTTAATCTTTCTATGCCAAACAAATGGATTCTTTATTTTCCACTCTATCTACTAGAAATGCAGACAGTGATGTATGAAATTAATTTGGAAGCGAGATGTTAGTAAGGTTAAGTTTTAAATTTTTTTCCAGGGATGGAGTGAGCAATTAGGACTCCTTAGTGCCTTATCCAAAGTAAAAAGACAACTACCCCTGGGATAATTTGGAAAAAAAGAGTCTGTTTTCCCAGACATCTAAATAAAGTGGAAATGAGTCAAATGAGGGCAGCAAGGAGGGATTGGGTAAATAACCAAGTTATAAATTTGTTGCTGATCTGCAAAGTAATTGAAATAAATAACTAAAATGCAGATTGTGTTCTACTCTCCCAACATTAGGATATTTAATTTGCTATAGAGCAAAGGCATTTAAAAAACCCCCTAAACTTCGGGATAAAAAGTCACAGAAAGTTTGTTGCTCAGAGTTCTGAGGTAAAAGCCAAGAAAATTAAATTAATAAAGTTGGCAGCAGCTTGCACTTCTCCTTGACTTGAAAGGAACCCCTGGTTACTCCTCTGCCCATGTCACAAGGAAGTGTAGGATATGCTGCTGCAGGCAGCTCTGCCAGCTCTGCTCCTGGCCTCATCCTCACGCCCTGGCTGTGCTCTCCTCCTTGGAGCCCCTGAGCCCCCCACGTGGGGTACTGGCAGAGCACTGGGAAGAACTGAGAGGGACCAACAACGAGCTGACTACTGTCCTCAAAAAGGGGTAAAGGGCTTTAGTTCAAGCCAGTCCTCTTTATCAGAAAGGACAATTGCAGATTCCGCAGCACCCTCCACGAGGATCCAGGAGAGCAGAAACACATCAGCACTGACTTATGGCCAGTGTTTTTTTCTGGAATGCAAGTGCAGCTCTTTGAGCCATAGGAAGAAACCAAAGCTACATCTTCCATTTTTTTAGCTGAGGGTATTAATTTTGTGTTATTGGGTGGAAAGTTAACTACAACTAATTTTATTTACATGACCTTTGTTTACATGACCTTGATTGTAAGTACCCAGAAAGTTAAATATTTCAAAATGTGAAGGGCTTATGTTCAGTAAGTGTCTAAACAAACTGTTTCTGATAGATTAACTCCTTCTCCCCCTCCTGCCCCCTGCAGTCTTCATTTGTTTTGGCAAAACCTGTTTGTTGAATTTGTTCAAACTTCAGAGAATGATCAGCCAACCTGAAATGTGTTTTGTGACTAATGATTTACCAAAAGAAATTTACTGTCTTCTTCCCAGGAGGCATATCATTCATTTTGAAGTTCATGGTAAATTTTCCTTTATTCCTTTCTCTCCTTTACAGTGGATTTGAGCTTCCTCAGGAGACAGGTGGCTCCCTTTTGCACTGCCTGTGACTTGGCCTTTCAAAGAGGGAAATTGCTAGCCTCCTGCTTTGGATGGGATCAGTAGACCATCCTTTTTGCTCTGCCTCATGCAGAGAAGGGGGCTGCTGTCAGCACTGGGGGGCTGTGAGTGCAGTCAAAGGGAGCCTGAAACCATGAGGGCTGCAAAATCAGTGTCCAGTCAGTGTCTTGCCTGACTTTGCATGCTGTGTTTGAGCAGATTTGAAAGCAGGCAAAGGGGATTTGGTTACCTCTGATTTGCACCATCCTTGAGCACCTTAGGCAGCTGACAGAACAAATTTGGATCCATGGCTCCTTGCTGCAGAAGTTTTAGAGAATGGGCTGAGAAAATATAAATTCCTTCCAAGACTCGGTCCTTCTTGGTGCTCTTCTAAAGCTGTCTAACAGCTTGCTTAAATTAACCCCCTCTGGGTGCCACCACAAACTTCCAGCGTTGTCACAGTGCTGATGTAGCTGCAGGAGGGTATTTTTCCAGGGGAGTTTGCAATGAAGAAGAATTCAAGACAGAGCAATGGTGAAAAGTTTCCTGGGTCTCTTCCCTCACAGCTGAAGTGGAGCCCAGCCCAGGCAAGGGGCTAAAAGAGGGAGGACAATCTAAGCATAACATGGAGCACTGTGGGGTGCTGGGGAAAACACCATCTCCTGATGTGGTAGCTTTCCCATGTCCCATGTAACACGAGGGCAGGGATCTTGCCAGTCCCATGCTGAGCACCATATGTGAGCTGGGTTACATTCACTCAGAGTCATTCAGCCGCTGATTGCAGAAAGCCTCCCGGGAAAGTGGGTGGTTATCTTTAAAATGATCTTCATCCAGCAGAGCAAGGCTTTGGTTCAGTTTTGCTAGTGTGGAGCACTCCCATAATTTTGAATCATATCAGGATTTGATTGTGAGTTTAAATATATGTTGTGAAAATTCAAGTCCTGTGCAAACAAAGACCGGACAGAGGCCAAGACAAGCTGACGCATGAGCAGCCATGTTGTTCCCTCTCTGGGCCAAGAACTGGATTCCTTCACAAACATGTCTGTGTTGCAGTGATAAAAAGGTGAATATTTGACATAGTTAAATAGACAACACCCTGATGCCTTAGTAAAAAAAGTGAATTAATGGTTATGAGGAGACTCTATAAAGTGGTTGCTTGCAGCAGCAGTGAGTTGGCTGTGGTGCCCCAGAGAGCACCTTCCAGCTTAATTTTATTGTTTGCTGGTATAGATCCATGAGGAGGTATTCACTGGGATTTGGGTTACTATTTTGTTTATAGAAAATCTCGCCTACCCCTTGCTGTATAATGCACTCAATGTGTTGGAACTATGCTTGAAAGAGCAGATCTGGGTCATAGAGTCTCTCTCTTTTCCATCAGACCGAATTGTCATGCTCCTATTTGAACTGACTGGATTAACAATCCCCCCAAAGTCTGTGCAGCTACCTGTGGAACAAGCAGTACTGAGGGCCCTGCCTTTGGCTCCCTGAGACAACGTGAACCAGTGCCTGGGTGGTGATGATGATGTAGCAGCCACTGACACTGCTGCACTCGCCTGCTGAGTCCAAAGGCCCACCGCAGAAGTCATGCTGGTGCTCACTGGGATGCAAGAGACTGAAAACTGATCAGGCTTTGAATCTCTGCAGGCTGGGTAGTTCATACAATATTAATTAAAAGCTCAGATGGGATAGTTTGCCTGTGTAAGTCCAGTTTAAAAAGTGAAATAGATGGAATGTCTGCAAACTGGCATATCAGACTCCTACAGCAGTGTCCAGAGTCCCTGTCTCACCTGCAGGATAGCTGGTTCTTACACCACGAACTTGATTTGTTAGCATGTCTGTTGTCAAAAGGTCTGTTTCTTATTTTTGTTGAGTTATACCTTAAATGTGTCTTTTTCTGGCTACTTACATTCTCTTTTCTGCACAGCGGCAGCCAAGCAGGGGCCCAATTCCTGGCCCTCGGATTTATTCCCATTGCTTTGATGGGCTGAGTCTGGTGCAGCCTGTATCACAGAGCACCTGGATGGGCTGATTGCAGACATTTACTGGCACTGCAGTCTCAGCTGTGGAAACAATTTTGCTGGAAGTGGAAGCCCAGTTTTGCTGGGGAGGGGCCATATTTCTGGTTTGAAATGTGTGAAGTCTCACCAGAGCTCTGCTATCAGACCTGCTGGAAATTTTCCCCTCACTCTCTTGGTCCACCTTCTCTCATCCATCCAGATCTTACTACTGCTTCTCAAAATCCCTGATATATGTTTCTGGCTTCTTTTGCTGTAATCTCTCCCCTCATTTTTTCTTCACGCATTAGTTCTTCCTCACTGCGTTTCTCCACTGCCTCTTCCATTTTATCTGCCCTTCTTCTTAATTTCTCAGGCCTCTCCTGTTTTTCTCCTCATGTCCACATTTTGGTCTTTTCTCCAGAAGCTCCATGAATGACAGCCTCAGTAATGGAGCACATTCCTTGAAAAGGCTGCTGTCTTGGACCTCAGAGTAGCAGTGAGATGCAGGTCCAGATGGTATTGCTGCTGTTGATATTTATGAACAAGTCATGCTATGGACCCATGGTGCCAAGCATTGTGCAGCTGGACAGAAAAACACATGCCACAAGTCCTCATGTCCTCCAGAGGTGTAAAGGGGTTACAGCCTCAACCACCAGCAACTGAGACATATGGAAAATAAGGATATATTTACTAAACTGCTTTAGCACATAAAGTTGCAAACACACTTTTTCTCCCCAGTCTGATATCCTTATGCATGTTAACTGTTTTAATTCCATTCAACCTATTGATTTTACTGGGGTATAGGAATGACACCCATGTAGAAAACATAGAAAAAACTTGCTCTTGGTGTCCGAGTCAAGAGCACTCACAGAGTTCAAGATCATCAATTTCTCTTCACAGTATCCTGGTGGGAAAGTAAAACTCACAGGAATTAAAGGCGAGGAGAGAGAAGAGTGGGAGAAAAAACAAGGAAACTTTATAGTCTGTGCTCATTACCTGGACTCACGGACCTGGACTGGAACTGTTTTCCTGAGGCATGGCTGGAGCTGAAAAATGCAGCAAAGTCCTTGTCTTCTGTGATATTCCAGTATAGTGTTAATGAAATTCTGTGTCAGCTTCATAGATGTATTGAGGCAGAAGACTGTGAAGATCTAAGCATGAAAGTCATGATTTGCATTCTTCATTTTTATGTCCCTGATGTTTAGACTTAAGGTTTGATGTCATCTTCTGGTTAGTAGGTTTTGATGTGCCATAGGCTTTATCAATACATGGTTGTATTGTCTCCTGTGACTTGGAGGTCAGTTGGCCAAGGAATAAGCAGACCTGTAAAGTTTAAGGGCAATGAAACAGTTATTTTGATAAAATTTAACTTGCCTGATACTTAATATGCACAGGTATTGTACTCAGGAATGGAGCAGGGCAGCAGGATCTCCTTTAGCTTTCAATTCAGGATGCCTGCAGAACCAGGAAGGCTGTGCATCAGTTTGCAATTGGCTTGGTAATCATTCATGGGGCCTTTTTGTGTCTCTTGTGCTGAAGGCCGAATGTAAAATGAACATTGTTAGCCAAGAAAGCAAATAATGGCCACTTCAGATAGCTTCATTTCCTGCTGGGTGAGTTTTTTTCTAAAATGTTTATTCAGCGCCAGGAAATGATGATTTCCTGAACATTCTGAAACTTCATATTTTTGTTGTATCCCTGTTTATTTAATAGTTTTACTTATTGTACAAGTGTGCAAGGCACAGCAACACCTCTGGAAATGTAACCACGAGGACAGAGTGAAACTAGACATAGTACAACACAAAACAGAGTGAAACTAAATCTGGTTTTGCTAATTTATACACAAGTGTATTACCATTAGCATGAGCCATTACTCCTTATTTATACTGGCCTTAATGAGTTCAGGAGTAGGTTTTTAAATTTATCCTGCTCTAAGGAAAAGTGCCTAAAAATTCAAGTTAGTGAAGGAGAATTAATTAAGTTAAAGATTCTGTATTTCACAGTTTACATTAATGTCTTTTAGTTTTGTTTAAGCAGCAAACCAACGGAAGGGACTATATGTTTTCTTCACCCTACAGTGGGACTAAAAATAAGCAATGCTTATTTTGTGAGGTTGAAATTAACCTGCTGCCAGCACTCCAGCCTGACATGAATGTCACTACAGAGTGAAATTTGTGCACATTCTTAATGAAAAGGCCATAATACTTTATGCACAAGGATGGGAACCAAAATAACTATTCTGAAATGAAACGAGCTTCTTTAAAGTAAATTAACTGGGATTGGTCCCAGAGGAAATTCAGGAATTGCACAGCCTTGCCATTTACCCTGGACTGAGCCACGTGTCCCAGTCATGCTTTCCTCTTCTCTCTTTGCACCTACTTGTTTTTAAACTTCTTCTTCTCCTGTCACTATTGGCTGTGATTCCCTTTGGTTTTTTCACATTTCTGCTGAGTCTGAAGAGAAATGCAATGTGAGTATGGTGCTTGCCCCATGCTTACCTGGAACTTCCTCACAAAAACCTCACAGAAACCTTCCTGGAACCCTCACAAAAACCATATCCTTCAATGTGTGTCCATTTGGTAAGATTTTTGAAGGAAGAAGAGACCAAAGACTAAACTTTCCTTTTCTTAGACAGCTTTTTATCCTTGCTCAGAAAATCAGCCTCTTCCTCTTCTGTGAGTCCTTTGTTGCCATTTTTATACTGTCTGTTAAATATCCTTTTCAGAATTTCCCTTCCTTCCTTCCTTCCTTCCTTCCTTCCTTCTCCACCACGTTGTCCCCAGTTCAGGTGGACACACGCTGGTGACAATGGTTTTGTGGCCAGGTCACTGCCCAGACAGAACCTTTGCAGCAGCAGAACAGGGTCTGCTTCCAGCCCACCCCTGGTGATGCAATGTGACACCACTGTGCCCCTGTCTGACAGGAGTGCTCTTGCTTCTGACACTAAGTGCTTGATATCCATGTTGCTGAACTGAGGGTGCTGTTCCCAACCTGTTGCTCCCTCCCTGAGTTCATGTTGTGCAACTTTACCAGCAGGATGCAGGACCAAAAGTATTTGATTTTTAAGCAGGCTTTGACTGGTTTTACCTAATCTCTGATTAATTCACCTTAAATCCTGTGTGACCTGCTTTCTCCTTTTGAAGGGGGATAATTCCCTCTCTTCCTCCTGTTTAACATGACTGGACAGAGCTCCAACCCTTTTGTCTTTTTCAGTCCAGGACTGTTTTTCTTAATACCTTTTCTGCTCTAGCATAGATACCAGACCATCAGCTCCATCAGTGTCTTCCCCAGCTTTCACAGAAGGCTGCATCCTTTTGAGAGATGTGTTACACTTTAGCTTTCTTTAGGCTTGGTGAAGATTTCAGAGGTTATAGGGAACCCGTGGAGAGTGTTTTTTTTCCTCCTCCAGAAGTTTATGCTACTTGGCCTCTATTATCACTTCAGCTGCTGGGAATCATTTGCAGTAATGTGTTTAAACCAGAAATTTGATGAGAAAGATCTACCCCAGGCTACAATTATGTTTGTAAAGTAAGCTGCTAGGTGATAGGAAAGCAAGTGAATCACACAAATAAATAGGTTTAAATTAACTCCAGGTCCTATACTAATGCATGATGACATTTACAGCTGCCTTGGCTTACCCTGCCATCTTCTGGTGATACCTGCCGCAAGATCAAAAGTTAGAGGTGAAATGAGCTGAAATACTTTATTACTAGAAACACAAGAGTTGGCTCCAGTCCAACAGAACAGTTTCCTCAAATAACTATTTTTAATATACAGCACCATATAGAATTCCTGCAATAAATGTTAGTATTTTAGACTTTGATTTAACTTCTTTCAATAATGTAGTTATTTTACTGGATGATATTTCACTAGGCTAGAGAAATCTCTCTGGCCTGACAATGCCTGCCCTGGCAAAGGCAGATTAAAAAAAATGTACCCCACATTTCTCTCTCATTATAAAGCAACCAAAGATGTTGAGGCAGGCAGGGCCACTGACTGGCCAAGTATTCAAGACTGTAACTGCTTGGTCTCCAAGTCTTTAGATGCTCAGTTGCAAACTGCTTCTCAGCCATCCAAAACCAAACCATTTGACACTTCCTACAACAAAACCACCAATCTGAGCTCCAATTCTCTCACTGTGTCTCCCAGCTTAATAGCTTAAATAATTTTCTTTTTTGATGGTCGTGTTGTGTTAGCATGTCAAGGCTTGGATAGAAATGGGATTAAAGGGGTGACTTCTCTGAAAAGCTGGACAAGTTTCCCCCATGTCTGACAGAGCCAATGCCACGTAGCTCCAAGATGGACCCACGGCTGGCCACTGGCCAAAGCTGAGACCAGCAGGGACAGTGGATTCTCTGGGATAACAGAGTCCACAAGGGGAAATGATTACTGCCCAAGACCAATTGCTGTGGGAGAGAGGAGTGGGAATGTGTGAGAGCAGCAGTTCTGCAGACACCGAGGTCAGTGGAGAAGAAGGGGCAGGAGGTGCTCCAGGCGCCAGAGCTGAGATTCCCCTGCAGCCCCAGGTGCAGAGCATGGTGAGGCAGAGTGTTCCCCATGGACTGTCAGGGTCCAAGAGGAGCAGAGATTCAGCCACAGCCTGTGGAGAACCCTATGCCAGAGCAGTGGGATGCCCAAAGGAGGCTGTCACCCTGTGGGAAGCCCATGCTGGAGCAAGCTCCTGGCAGGACTTGTACTGTTTTTTCCTGAAGGACTGCACCTTGCAGAAGGGACCCATGCTGCAGCAGAGTATGAAGTGCAGGCTGTGGGAAGGACTTACCTTGGAGAACTTCATGAAGAACTGTCTCCTGTGGGAGGGACCCACTGGTGTGGACCCTGCTGTAGCAGGGGCAGAGGGTGAGGAGTCCTCCCCCTGAGGAGCAAGGAGCAGCAGAGACAAATTGTGAGGAACTGACCACAGTCCCCAGCCCTCAACTCCCTGTGCTGCTGGATGGAAGCAGGTAGAGAATCCAGGAGCAAAGCTGAGCTCAGGAAGAAGGGAGAGGTGATAGGAAAGAATTCAAAGATTTTTTTTCCTCATTACCCTCTTCTGATTGTTAAAAAATTCAATTAATTTTCCCTAAGTGGAGTCTGGTTTGCCTGTGATGGTAATTGGTGACCTCTCCCCATCCTTAACTCATGAACCTTTTGTTGTATTTCCTCCCCTGCCCAGCTGAGGAGGGGAGCAATAGGACAGCTTTGATGGGCACCTGGCAGCCAGCCAGCATTAACCCAACATACTGGTTTTCCTGGTTTTTTCCATTTCTCTTTGTATCCTGCCCAGAATCAGTCTGTTTTTCTGCTTGGTTTTGCTCCTTGACCAGCTCCCAATACTCCCTCTTTACAAAAATCTCAGCACTGGCCATCCCTTAAGGCTGGAATTGAGTTTGAATTTTTTATTTGGATATTTAAAGTGCTGCTGGTTTGGAAAGTGCCCCCCTTACCCAGAGAATAATTTGAACTTTTTAGTGGAAAACCAAGAAGTATTTGGTGTTTGGCAACAAAGGGATTAGTTATGTCTCAAAACTACAAGCCATTCTTTAATTCTCACCAAAAATGTTAAACTTTTTTTGTCTGAAAATGTTTAGTTGCCATAAACAGAGGCTTGGGTGTTTTTTTGCCTTTCCACAAAATGTTGAAAATTTTCATGGAGAGCAGCTGTTGTGGGTCAAAAAAAAAAATGAGAGTAATCAAAAAAGCACCCTTTTTACTGTTCAGTAGAGAAGTTTGGATGGAAAATTTTGACCAGCCTTACTTTAAGACCTTTTATGGTGCTGTGTTGAGAAAGGATTAGACAGGGGCTCTATTGGACTGCTCCACCTATTTCTGTTTATACTTCATTGTGACAGTCTCTTCACTGCCCTCAGGCCTGTAAACCTTTCTCTTATGATATTTACAGTATTTATTCACTTGCTTTAATATGTTTTGCTTGCTTCTACTTTAATTTTACCAAGAGAGCATCTTGTTTCCTCCAGCCTGATTTCCTCCTTGCTGCCTGACTCTTCTGTGACAGATTGCTCTTAAGGGTTGCTCTAGTTGTGTGGCAGTAGGTCTTTAGGGCACTTCAGCCTTGCAGAACTTTATGTCTCTTTTGGTGTTCCCCAATGGCACAAGGCTTCCTTGCATCTTTGCAGCATCTTTATCCTGGGATTTAGCAGCACACTCAGACTTCTGTCCTCCTTGGTGCTTCAATACTGAGGAGCTGCCATGTTATAGCAGAAATTGTTATTGTTCAGTCATTGAGGGTGATCCTGTTGGTGTTATTGCATTATTGCTCATCTTCATGGTGTCCAGGTTGTCTGAGATTCTGATGATCTCAGCCTTTTCTGCACCAGCTTGTGTCACCTACTCTGCTCTGGGACTGCCCCTAAGAGGCACCGTGCTTCCTGAGGGCTCCTGCTCCCACAGCAGCACTCACTAGGGCCCTAATTATGGAAAACTGCACAAGCTAATTCCAGATGATGATGGCTGCTGGTATCCCACAGGGAAAAGCATTGTGGGGATGCAGGACCATGGCTGTTAAAGGAACTTCAGAAAGACAGAGGCAGTTTTCCATTCCCCCACGAACAGCCAATAACAGTGCTGTGTAGAAAGCATGCATGGAGTTGTGCTGGTGTCAAAATCATAAGGTAATGTTTTCTTTCCGTAATGCACTGAAGATCTCTAGGGACATAGCAAGTCAGCTTTGCTGATTGGTATCATTACCCCCAGTGTGTTCCCCAAAACCAAGACTAATTAGTTCTCTAGACACTATGTGAATGCAAACATACTGGGTTTTATTTTGCTTCCTCTAACTCCCATCTGATCTCACTCAGTAGCACCTTCAAGCAGTGAACACATGAAGAAGTCTGCTGTCAGTCTCAAGCTCAGGAGCAGGGGATGGAAGAGGGATTTGCTGCAATTTGCAAGGTCTTGATGGACAGAAGCTGATGCTCACAATGTGCTGTCTTGGCAGGTCTGAGTTTCTGCTGCCCATCAGCTGAGGCAGTGCTAATTCTAATTCTCAGAAAAAAGTGTAGAACCTAATCAAGTCAGGCTACGTATGCCCTATACTCCATCTGTACTTCTAAGGCAATGACGAAAGCGTCGCTTTTCTCCCCAGGCAGTCAAATCCCTGAGCCCACTGTTGTAGACAGGGTAATTAACCTACATGGAGCATTGATTCAGATAAAAGGGGCCATTTCCTGCACAAAACTAGACAAATGTAGGTTGTGTGGGCTCAGCCTCTCCCTCCAGCCTTGCCAGGATCCTTGTACGCAGATCCAGTCCATAAATGGGCTAAACAGTGACCCAAAATATTCTGCAGGCAGTGACATTGTGTTCATTGTGGTGCTCGGTCCCACTGTGCCCCCTGGAGCGCCTGATGCTGCAGAACAGTATGAATTTTGCAGAGGTGGTGATAATATTTGAAATAAGTGTGACCAGATGGTGAGAGGTTTCTAATAATGTAGGACATGCTCTTAGCCAGTGCCTGTAGTGGGAAAAGGATACTTTTGGCATCTTTTTCTATATATTCCTTTTTAAGCAGGCAGAGAGGCAGAGTTTGATCACAGTGACACTGGCGCAAGTCCAAAGTACCAGCCGTGAGTGACTGAATAATGTTGGATTCTCCACAGGGTAATGAGATCAGATCCTGGTCCACAGCGATCACTCTGTTCTGCAGTAGGCATATGTAATTTCTGTGTGAAAATGGCAGGGACTTTAGCTGAAAATGTTGGCCATGATTACTAGTGTGTTTTACAGAGGATGCAAAGATGCAACTGTCAGTGGAATCTCTATGATTATAAAAGTACAAATCCACCAGATTTCTGTCTTGTTTCAGGGCTGTGGTGCATCACAGGTGGTGAATTGCAGGTGGTTTGCTAGGGTAGCCACAGCAGTGTCCTGCTGGAGGCTCTGGCTCTCCTGCACACAGCATGAGGAGCCGGCAGCCTTCCAAAGCATGGCAAAAAATTGACACCATTTCATGCTGCAATGCTACAGAAAAAAAGCCTGATTAATAAAAGTTAAATTCTTTGGTTTTTTCTGCCTTGCAGTCACCTCTGCACCAAAAATTCTCATCAGACTGTTTTCCAGACATCACACACTTATTTAGTCATATTTGATGCATGTGATAGGTAGGTTTGAAATCTTTGGGTGAGGAACAAAATAACAGTTCAATGAAAGCATACAAGACATGAGAGCTCGTGAAGACTGCTAAAATGCCAAGGGGCAGTATAACCTTATGATACTTAGAGAAATATTCCTCAAAGGAATATTTCAAAGGAAGTGTAAACAGTCCCTCAAAAAAGCAAACTGACTGTGGCTGAAAACAAACCTGTGAAGCGATGCACCACACTGGGATGTATTTATCTGAGGGAGGGAGGCAGGAGCAAATCACAGTCAGGATGGTAGAGGCTGGAGAGACATTGTTGATTAAGGATCCAAAGTAATCTTTTATTTAAGTTCGGTAATAGATTCTCCTATGCTGACATTTTTCAGCATTTCCTTCTCTGTGCTTCCTAATTAGAGATTTTACATTCTATTACAATTAAAAAGAAATAAACCCATAAAAAGATTATTTGAAAAAAATGAAGGGAGTTGTTTCTGAGAACTGTATGATTTTAGTCATAGTTTGTATTCTGAGAAAATCCTTCAATAATTTTGCCTTCTGGCTGTGGATATCCCCTTCCTATCTATTATAAGATGCCCCAATAAATCTCCACTTTCAAAGTGAAAAGCCATTCTATATTTTAGGTGGGCTTGCTTTAAGGAAAAGATGCAGGCAGACTCAAATGATTCCCACTTCTGGCTTCTGCCACACTTTTCCATCCTGTTTCAAAAATAGTTAACAGCAAAATACATAAGTTTAGCTGAGACAGTGAGGGCTCAGCATCTGAGCCTGGCTTTGATGTCTTGTTGGGGCTAATGACAGAGGGTATTCAGAGCTCTCAGTTGTGGTTTGGGGCTGTGGTAGGCACATACCACACTCCTTATGCCTATTTGATGGCTGGAAAATTATTAGTACTACCTAGAAGATCAAAGACTCGTCTTTAAAAAATAAACAAAGAAATGGAAAATGGTGTTTCCGCAGCTTACAGGCATGCTGGGTGGACACAGAAGGGCTTTGGTGAGGACTGAATGCAGTATACTGCTTGCTGTCCATGCAGACTCTGGCCATGTAGGTACATAGGTATGGACAGCATCCCATGGTGAGATCCCATTGCCTCTTTGTTGGGATAACACAAGTGGCAGATAGAATTGGGAGGTGGATTTAGCATGGCCCCTGCCCAGTTGAGCTGAGGTTTTTGCTCGGAGTGGTATTGTCTGGGAACAGGAAATTGAGAGACACATTTATGGGCAAATACTTTGAGAACATGCCAGGTTGCACCTGAGGAAAGCCCCATGATGAGGACTTGAAATTGAGATATTAACATATAGACAAATAATGAAAAACCAAGAATTTTTCATTTCTTTTCCTCTTCTGAAATAAATTATTATGAAATTTGTATTCAGCAGTTCAGTAAACAAAAAACTTTTTCAAAATGGGATTTAAACTACCAGATTAATCTGGTAGGACGTTACCTTTCTGAAGTATGCCAGATATTCTTTGGCATGCTACTTGTTATTTAACACAGCCATTAAATGTGGTTTATCTGTGAAAAGGGAGAGGGAGAGGAATGAGACCAGCAGAAATTATGAATTAACTGGCTGTGATTAGGTGGACTTGCAGAGTGAGCTACCGTGGTGAGCTGTTTTGTGAAAACAAGAAATGTTAAAGCTGAGTCTCTGGGGAGGATAGAAGTGTCATGACCCTAGACAAGGGGCTGCAATGGACTGTTTTCATGGGAATGGGAAACAGACTTTTTGTAGGACCCTTGTGAGTGCTGTAGGACTCAGGACTTTGGGGTACCTGTGGTACCATCTTGTGATCCTACAGTCACTTATTGCGCACTCTTAAGACATTTATCTGAGTCTAGGAATGATATTTTGGCAAGCTGCTTAGCACGTTCTTTTCAAATGTAGACTCAGCTTTTTCCAAAGTTTCTTGGGATTTCTTAGTAACTCATGTTGACAGAGAATCAGAGCCTTTGGACACACTTGAAAAAGACTTAAAAACATAGTATTGGCCCGAAGAAAGTTAACTTTGTTAAACAAATCTAATTTGAATGAAAGAGACTTTCGAGGATAATTTAGTGAAACCAGTGCATATCTGTGAACATGCATGGGTGAACATTTGATTCTTCCTAAAATGTGAGGAAGAAGCCAAAGTGCTCAGGTACAAGGAGCAGAGGAGCTGTGGGGGATAGGACAGTTTTTTCTGCCTCCACTGAGCTCTTGTTTCCTACCTGATTTTGTACACAAGGCTAAAATGACCATTAGTTCCCCTGGAGCATTGGAACCTGGGAGTGAACTGTGTCAAGACATAAATGGGTGTTGCCTGTATTCAGTGCTGTGGTGCTGCCTGTACCCCGCTGGCTGTGCTGCAGCTTCCTCTGGTTTGAATGAGTCTGAGTATGAATTTGAATGAGTTCAACAGTATATGATCACATCCATCCCCAACATTGGGCTATTTAATTGTGGTCATGATTATTTGTGTTTTGAAAACTGCTATGGCACCATGTTGCAGTATTTTTGCCAGAGATACCATGGTAAAATCAGCTGAGTGACACTTCTATTTGGTGGGGAGGATTGGGAAATACTAATAAATATGTCAAATGTACTGACATCAGAAAAACCCCTTTAAATGTAAAAGAAGAAAATATTTCTTTTTTTTTTTTAAACATACTTGTGCCATGAACATTTTTCAGAACAATACTTTTACTGAATTGGAACACAGGGAGAAGACTTTTGTCTCCAAAAGTAAAATAAATATTTCACACTGGGTCAAATGTAGTGGTTTGGGCTGACCCAAAAGGAAATTTGTCAATTCATCTTATATTAATGTTTTTCCCCCAACTTCATCATAATTGCTCTGCTCTGCCTGGACCAGGGTGGCCCAGCAGGGACTTGTCTGCCTGAGCCCATTGCGAGGGCTCTGATGATGCCTTTAGAGCTGGTGCAGGTACCACTATGGTATCCCTAACCCAAGCTACCTCTTTAACAGCCAAGGTAAAAACTGCTGAATGTCCAGAAAGTTATTACAGCTGCTTATGTTGGCCAGTCCCTAGAGGCAGTGGTGCAGAAATCCCTTCTCTCTGGAGCCATGCTCAACCTCCCACCCTGGTGATGCTTTTACCCACTAAAGAAGTTCCTCTGAAGTTGACAAGTCCTCAGTTAGCTCTGGGCTTGCTGGGCCAGGGGAAAACAACGTTAGGACATGGCATAGAGGGGCTGGGAGGCTTTGTCCTTCAGAGAGTAGACACAAGAGCAAGAGTTAGCACAAAAATGTGGCTTGATCCCCAGGCAAGTGGACTGGTTGTGGGACTGGGTGTGGTGTGCCATACCCTGGGGAAGGGAGGAAGGACTTTGGTGCAGCAGTGTTTACATGTCATACCAGTGAAATTTGCGGTTCCAGAGAAAAAAGGAAGAGCATGATTCTGCATGGGGAATGTGTGGTAGCAAATTGTGCTGGGGCAGACTAAATGTCTGTCTAGTCTGGTGACAAATTTTTGGCAGTGGTCAACAGTGGCTGAATGGCTATTACAAGGGTCCAAGTGAGCATGCCACTTCCACAGAAGCTTTCCCAGCATCTAACCATTCACAGACCAGGGCTACCTGAACCAGAAGTTCTGTAGTACAGTGAACACCTTCAGTGGATTTTTGCTCATCCAGTCTCCCTGTGAGCCCGTGTAAAGTCTTGGCATTCCATAGTTAAAATGCACACTCTGTGTGCATTTTAAACCAGCCTCTTTCACAGGATTTGATCCAACTAACAGCTGTAAGCTCCACAGTGTGCACTGGAAAAGACAGTGAATGGGCATTTTCCACTTAAGCTTTCCATGCTTCTCATGATTACTTGATTTTTGATCATATTAAACCCTTTCCTTTACTTTCAGGTTTTCTGTTTCCCAGGTTGAAACGTTCTGGGGCATTCAGCTGTTCCTTGTGTGCAAACAGCACTGAACCTCTGACTCTTCTTTGTTGCTTTGCTCTGACCCTACTCCAGTTTGCACTGTATCATTTTTAAGTTGTGTGAGTGGAAGAACATCCAGGACTGTACAACATGTTCACAATGCAAGCCCATCCTGGCTTTACAGAGTGGGAAAAGCTGCTGAGTTAGCCTTTGGCTCAGCCATACCAATCTGAATGGCACTGCAGTCAGAGACAGGCTGCTGTGGTGGGAACAGACCATCTGAGAAAGGGCAAAGTGCTCCCCAACAGTGTGGGAGCTCTGTGCCCAGAGTGTCCCATCAGCCCGCCAGAGAGACCTCCTGCAGGCTCATCATGGGGGAAAGAGGAGGAGAGGATATTCATGAGGCCAGAAAGAGGAGGAGAGGATATTCATGAGGCATTTATTCTTTCTCTTATGAAAAACCAGAAAACCCTCCAACCTGTGAGCTGTAATATGCAACTCCCCAACAGCCAGGTTCTGTGTGAAGGAGCAAGGGCACAGGACACAGAATGGGCTGCTTGCCAATGGGCATGAGCTGGAACAAGGCTGATTTGGTAAAAGCAACAGACTTAGGAAGGGAAAAGACCTCAGAGATATCTGGATGTAATAGAGAGTGACTGCTTATAAACTAAGTGGTCTTCTAGGGTCTGATGCTGGACCCTAAGAAATGGTGGAAAACAAAACCAAAACCAAAAACAAAAAAGAAGGATGCAAACTGGGTCCCAGTGGCCAAGGACTTTATTGCCATAACTGTGACACCAGTGCACTCACAGTGGTCCATATTCTGTGTACAAACAGCACTGAAGATAGCCCCTGGAAACTTGTCTTTTTCAATATGTCTGTGCTGTAGGCTGCAATTTCTCTGATGTCTGCTAAGGGAACAGAATTGCTTTTTAACCTTATTTTTTTAACCTTATTTATTCTCCCCAGCATGTGAAAAACACATGTTGAGGAGCTGAAAATCACTCATCCAACAAAGACAGAGTCTTGGTAGCTACCTCTGAACAAATGCTGTTAGAGACGATCTCATTTTAAAATGAGCAAAGTTTTTGAAGAATGGACACTAAATATTTGCCCCAAGGTCCAGGAATCTCAGGATGCTGGGTCTTGGCTGTTGCTGTTCCACCTGTGTCATCTTTGACTTCTGCAAAACCACCCCAATATAATCTACCAAGGACATGGCCCCCATGTCATTCACACTGCTTTTGCTCCATAGGGATATGGTTTGCCAAAGGCTTTAGCATTCTGTTTGTGGCTCGGTTTACCAAAAGCAGAGCCAATACAGGCAGTTTTCAGGGTGGGGCCACATGCTGAAATTTCAGTGCTTGCAATTTCTGTTTCAGATTAAAAAGACATTAATTTCTGCTTTCCAGTGTTTTGTTTTGCAGCTGGCAGGTAGCTCTTATTTACTTGAAGATAGTTTTTACATCTTCTGTTTGAGTGCTTGGAATAGAGCAGGCTGTGTGAAGAAGTGGGAAGAGTTAATCCAAGTATGAGAGGTTTTGACTGCAGCTGTGTGAAAAATGGGCCAGTAAGTGTTTTATACATCTATCTTTGTTTCAACAAAGCCTATTTCTTTTTCATACTTCAAGTACATGAGAGGGGGTAGTCAACCTGAAATGGTTTATTTAATCCAAAATAGAACAACTTGGGTTTGGCCTGCTTAGTCCTAATAAAAGAAATAAATAAAATGAGTCAGTCTCTAACTGAAAACATCTTCTAAACACCAATTTAAGAAGATTTCAGTTTGAAAATGGGAATGAATACATCTAGGCTAATAAAAATTATTATTTCAGGTCAAATAAATCTTGTCCAAAAATAAGAAAAATCTGTTGTGGGTAGGGGAGAGAGAGAGAAATCCACTTTCATGTGCTTGCAGTTAGGTCAATGGCAAGCCTTGCTGAGAAGGACTCTTT
>NW_005054322.1:5134814-5138408 GCF_000277835.1 Geospiza fortis
TCCCGTGTGGAAGATCCAGAGATGCACTCAGTGAGGAAACTTCCCATGTCACTTTAACTCAAAGAAATTTGGTGCTCTTGAGGAGCTGGGATCTTTCAACCCACCTTTGTCACTCCCTTACACTTACTCGACTTGGCCCATCCTTTGGGATACCTTTGGGGTACCACACCACCGTTGTGGCAAAGAGGCCACGTGGGATCCTGGGGATCTCCTCTTGAGTCCTTGGTTTGGAGATGTGCTGGGTTGGTCTGCGTGGTGGCTGAGCAGGGCCACAGACCCTGTGCATGCTCAGCTGCCATGAGAAGCCGCATCAGCCTGGTGCAGGCTTGGGCAGCCAAGGCTTGGGCAGCTGATCTGCCTTGGACCATTACTGCAGCATTGAAGCCAGGAGAAATCTTGATTGAATATAACTCATAAAGAGTAACTCACTGAAAACTCCTTGAGTTACTTGCACACATTTTTCTAATAAACGAGCCATGCAAATACTTAACCCTATTATTGCTTCTTAAGAGGAACGTGTTAATAGTTTCTTTTTAGTAGTACACTCATTGAAAATTTATCTGTGGGGCATTAAAGTTTATAATTTAAACAATTTAAAATCAAACAAATAATAAAAGTAGACCAAATATCACAGGTGAAATTGTGAATAACGCACCAATAAACTTTCTGATTAAACACCTGGAGTAGGTGAACAAGCATTTTACTGCAGGGGTCCTGAGGAGACCTACAGGTGTCCCTGTGTATTACAAGCAGGGTTCTGTCAGGAATCAGATCCATTCCCTGGGAGCTCACAGCAGGCTGTTTGCTGTGCTGATACCTGGGGCACTACAGCAACTGCTGGGTGCCTTGGGCCCTGTGGTCCAAACTGCAGGGAACAGCCCAATTAATTGTTCTGGAATAAATCAGATAGACCTTTTTAATTTGTTTCCTTTTGAACAATGATCTCTGGCAGTCTTGATGCTCTAGCTCAGAGGAGAAATTTTATTAACATCAGAATTCACACGCAACATGGAAAATCCACATTTTTCAGCTGTTTTTACAATCGAGGCAGTAATGCAAACCCATTTCCAGAGCTTCATATTGCCCATGGGACCAGCCACAGTGTCCATGTGCTGGTAGACAGGGCAAACAGAAGACTGCCCTGAAAACCTGGGCATTGCTGGCAGGAAGCAAGGAGGCATATTGAATGCTCATTTGCCATTCATAGGAAGCACAAACAGTCACCAACAGTTGATCTGTGCCACTCAGCAAGTTTTTTTGTTCACTTTATCCCCATTTTTTTCCATCTATTGTAATCTACCATCTATTAAAACTCGTTTCCTGTTTCTCTGTCCCTCCTGCCTGTGCACTGGGTAGCTTACCTCTTCCCATGTGCAAGTGGGTGGCAAAGCACTGCTGCTGCTGCCCACTCTGGCTTCAGGGAGGGATCCTCTGCTCAGCATCAGGCAAGTGGAGCAGAGGAGGAGCACAGGTACTGTGGCTGCCACAAGAGGGTTTCCACAGTAGCTGGGGTGGGGGGGATGACTGGCAATCAGCTGTTTTACAGACCACAGATGCATATAGGACTGTTGTGTGTCTATAGGTGGGCATGAAGCACAAGGAGTCCCAGAGTCATGATTCTCTTCTTCAGCTCTCTTGTCACTTATTTTCTGCCTGCCCAGTTTAGGAGACACTGGCTTAGGATTTCCCTCAGTTAAAAAAAAAAAAAGAAAAAGAAAAAGAAGAAAGGTTGTTCTGGCTTTTGAGGCATGCACTGTACTGTGGGAGCAGCAAACCCTTGGTGCGGCAGTCGCAGAAAGCAGAGCCGTTTGCTGAGTCAGGTCCTTGACGAGCTGGCAGCTCCTCGTCAGGGCCGTCTGGTATTTATTGTCGGCAACTTGCAGTCTCAACTTCCTACATCATCTCTTAATCCTCTAAAAGATGTGTTGCTCTGACTCAGACTGAGTGCTCTCTCACTCCCCAGCCACTGTATCCCTTTCCATGGAGTTGCAAAGGACTGCGCTGACCTGGCCACCCTTGCTCCGGAGTGATGTCTGCCTGTCCCATGCTTACATCATGGCAGGCAGATGTCTCCAACCCAATCATGTCCTGTGGCTGCAAAGCTATTTAGCCAGCTAAAGTATATTCCAGCTCTACTTTGTCCACTATATTCCGCATGGAGTCAAATGTGAGGCTTTTTCTGCCGTACTTTCCCCACCAGTCGTGTCTTCTCTAGACCAAACAGCACGAGACCTTCAACATTTCCTCCCAAATAATTTTTTCTTGACCTCCTTGCTTTCCCCTTGGACTTTCTTTTCTTGCTCAAGATCTGCTGTTAAAAGACACCATTTTGCCTTTGACAATCAGTGTTTTCTCAGGGAGTCAGGAGATGTAATTGCAGGAGGTCAAAAACCTTTACACTTGAGAGAGATTACGTATTTCTTGTTACAAATAATTGCTGTTTGCCTCCCTCTTTTGATCTGGCCTTTATATTTCTGCACTGGCTGTACACCCAAAGGTAAATTGATGAAACTGGCACTAATCGGTATGAAAAATAAGAGGGCAAGCTCTTAAGGAAGGAAGGAAGGATGTTTCTAAATCAGTACATACTATCCTGCTCATTGTTTAAGAACTAGCATATCTTCTTATAATAGAAAGTTATATGACAGACCTTCAGTCAATGTAAAGAGGCAAAGTTCTGTGATTGAGTTACACTGTGCTACATCAGTGGAAAATTTATCCCTGTGCTGGCAATTTAGGGAATTTAAAATGAACAGTTGTGTTGCTGGGGCTTGTTGTTTATTTGTTTGTTCCTTTGTTTTAAATTAATATTAATGTGTCAAGAGACATAACTGAAGGAGAGCAGAGAAAATTTTTCTTCTATGTTTCTTATTTAGCTCATTTGCTGGTGTGTTTAAACTGAGCCTTTAACATCCCTGATTATCACCTGTTCTCTGCATCCAAATACAGAGCATTTTTGTTGGTCCAGGTCCCCCCTGCTCCTGGAGGAGAGAAAAGCCTCTTTAAAATGGAGAAGGCCAATGAAGTGCCCTAAAGATGGATGAGAGATTCAGATGTGCAACACTTCAAACATATTTATTTTTAAAACTGACTGGACTGACTCTAGGTGGGGAACCTTCAGAGAAATTAAGAAACTGTCCTTATCATTGAGGACCTGTTCAAAAATGCCTTCTGCTGCCAAGTCACATACTTCTGAGCTTAAAATTGGAGTGAAAAGTTACTCTGAAAAGTAGAAAAAAGAATGTTCATCTAGATACCATATGGATAAATACATGTTATTATCTCCCCTACTCTCAAAGATGTATTTTTTATTCAAAGCTATTGCTACTGTACTCTTTGCTGGTCCTAATTCAGCCATATACTAAGTTGAAATGAAGCTATTTGCATTCACAGACTTGCACAGCATAAGAAATAGTCCACAAACATTAGCTACAAATATTACAATGGGGCATTTTTAATGCTAATTAAAGAACCACTTTGCAAAAGCAGTGTAAAATTACATCAAGTGTAAAATACGTTCACTTAAAGCAGTTATTACATTTAATAAACAGATTTTTTAGAGATCTTTTCCATTGAACCAGAATTAGTTCTAAG
>NW_005054322.1:5138455-5158942 GCF_000277835.1 Geospiza fortis
AGTGGCATAGATGACTGATTTTACTGTATGCTAACTTAAAGGAAACAGCTTTGGTACAGTGTTGTCTGTATATTGCTACAGTAGCTGTCACTGAGATAACACTTGGACATTGAGAAAAGTCAATTGGAAATAAGCCCTGAGGAGAGTAATTTTTAGTGATGTCTGGGCACTTTTTAACTCTTCTTTGCTACATAGAAGCACAATAAAGTTGTTCATTGCTTTTCCTTCTCCCATCCTATTGTTATAAACCATTGTGTGAAATCCTGTTCTGAAATTCTCCTTTTCCCATGGTGTTTCAATGGGAGTATTTGATCTCCTGGTCTTCTCCAAGGGGGATTGTGCTAGCAAAGTAGGATCTCCTCATGTTATTTCAGGAGAATTATTTATGGGAAAAGAGCTAAGGAAATAGGGTTATTTCTAAGGACTTGGGAATGGAGGAAGACGAACAGAACTGGAGGCTGTAAATTAAAGAAAGAATGAGAGTGAAGGGAAAAAGCCTTACAGCAAGTCACGGGATCTGGTTCTGCTCTTGCTTCACACCAGTTTGCAATCACTGACCTAAAATCTTCTACACAGCTTCAGAGTCTGTTTTGTTATTGTACACAATAGGTCTGAGTGAAAAGAAAAGTCTGGGAAAAAATTTGTGAAATACATGTAGATTCCAGGACAGATCCCCAGATGAGAGTAAATGACACAAATCTCAAAAGAGTTCAGAAGAGCTGATGTGAGTTGAGCTCTTGGGGGAAGTTTGGGTGTGTTTAATTTTTTGCTGTTTGTATAATTTGTATAATTATCTATAATCTATGATAATTATACAAATTGTTACTAAGCTTGCTTCAGCATTTTTGTGTATGGCTGGCTATTTTTTTTTTTTTGAAAATATGCTGTACTTGTTTAGCTCAAATCAGTATAGAAATACTCATCCTCATTGTCTCCATTTGATGGATTTATGCTGCTACAAAATGAACCCAAATCTCAGTTTAGTGCTTAAGCGCTTCAAAATAAATCACTGAGTTGTAACCTTGGTATCTTTCTCCTTTGTCTGACCGTGCAGTGAATTCTCTAAGTCAGCAAAGTGGCTTTTCAGCCTGACACCCTTCCTTGTCCTCTGGGCAGGGCAGATAAAGAGACACTTTTGAGGGGAAATGTTGAAAAAAAAAATCTAACACTAAGTACATCTCTTGAATGTTTTGGAAACCTTCTGTAAATTGCTTTACAAATCGTTCAAATGATGACGGAATGGGAAACTGCAAGAAAAGTGGTTCAGCCACAAACTAACGATGACGGATAATGAACTGCCACTTAGCCTGAGCAACTGACATTTTCATCCAAACTGTCCATTCTTTCCAAATGCTTGCCTGAATTGCTTCCCCAGGATTTCATTTGGTGATTTGAATCTCTTGTTGGCTGAATTATTTTTGCTTCCTGTAGCATTTCAGATAAATGAGATTGTACTGAGAGAAAAAAGAGCTTCCACCATTCCAGTGGAGAAGTTTTTGGCTCTGCTACCCGTCTTTATTCACTTCAGAGACTCTCCAAGTAACAGAACATATAACATAGACTTTTAATGTGCACATTGTTTCCAGCCTTCCTCCTAATGGCGATGCTGTAAATTGAACTAACCGTTTGGTCATGTTTTAATAATTAACACTTTAACACAAAAGAGTCTTTTTGGTTTCCTGTCATTTGTTGAAGTTTCATTGGTGATTTAAAAGTCTGTTTTGTCGATCTGCTCTGTAGTTGTGAGGAAAGAGATTCTAAATTAAACCTAATGGGCCTTTTTAATTTTTTTAAGGGCCTTAGACCTGATTTAATTTGTGCCTGTAATACCGTGGTGAGATGTGTGTGATTTTACTGCCTCTCCATAGTAATGGCTCTGCTACAGTTGCATTTCCCTTTGCAGCTGGAGGCGAAGCTTTGCCTTAGGTCACATTCCTGGTGCTGGAGGCACAGGCCCTACTGCTGGAGGGATGTCTGCATGGTGTTTGGCCAGTGATGCCCCCCACCCCCTCTCATTTTAATGGAAAACAGGTTTTCCAGACATTTAGGTCTAAGGAGTAGGTTCATCAAGGTACGACCTGATCCACTGGTTAGGAATTGCATTTCCTGTGATATATTCAGGACATACCAAACAGCCAGGTACCAGTGCAAAGCTTGCCTAGTGCTTTCTTGCAGAAGGTATGATTTTGGATCATCAAAGGGATGATAGCAAAGGGATTCATACTCTGAAATGGTGCAACAGGTCTAAAGATACCTTCACATCACTGCATGTCAGACACATGCCTGACGCATCCGGAATTAAGAAGCTCTTCTCCTTAGTTCTATATGTATAGTCAGCTGTAGATAAATCATGCTCAAGCACCTATTTGTAGTCTGGAAACAGAGAGAATACAAAGCACCTATTTGTAGTCTGGAAACAGAGAGAATACACAGTGCAAATAGAGAGACTCTCCTCCCAACATAAACACCTGCCATGGGAGGTGTGAATACACTCCTTCCCTTGCTTCTTTGCTCCTTGAGTGATCACGAGGCATAAAAATCACTTTGTGTGACATCTGAAATGGCTTTCCATTGCCAGCTTCTGTGTCCTTTCCTTCTTCCTGTGTTCTCACTCCAGAGCTACAAGAGATTCTTCGGGTTAGGTAGGTTAATGCTCCACGGTCAAGTGCTATGTAAAGAGAGATACCTGGGCTAGCTTTGGACAGAGCACTGGGATACTGCAGGGTGCCAGTGGTGGGGAGATAAACCTGTGCAATGCTCTGTGCTTCAGGTAAGTTATGGTGGTAGCCAAGCCACTTGCCCTGAGAAGAACCCAGGACTGTCACAGCAAAGTGTCCAGATGAAACAGGTGATTTCACAAAATGGGAGATAAAACGAAGTCCTATCTGGAGAATGGTGTGGTGCTCACTGGTGTACTACCAGAGAAGTAACAGCTCACAGAGACTTAACCCACAAGAAAACTATCATCAGGGAGCACACCCACAATATGAACCTAAATTGCCAAATAACCCGTTTTCTTTATGAAATAAATGCATAACCACAATGTTGCAATGAAATGGAAAAGCAATTTTGCTGAGAGAATAGTGTTTCTAAAGGCACACAGGGCCAAACTCAGAACACACCACACCCAAAGGTCAGGACAACAGCGAGAAATGAAATGCTAAAAAAATAATGCAATCTGGTAAAAAAAAAAATCTTAACACATACATACACATACACACACTACTTTTCTCCTTCCTTCCCTTCCTCAATTCTTCATTTTCTCATCCTAAGCAGATTTCCAGATAGCTGCTAAGCTCTATGGAATTTGTGAAGAGAAATCCAGATACTGGGCATGTACAGCACCTCTGCTTGTTGAAACAAGTCTCAAACCCTTAGGAAGGAGCTCAGCATCCAGCATGTAGCCAGTACTCAGGGTACAGAGGGCTTTGAAGGAGCAGTGTAGACCCTCATGCTTTGTTTAGCTGGAACACTAGCAAATGGTCAGCTCTCAGGTAGTCCTCCTGCATCGCCTCTTGCCACTCACCCATTCCTGCCAACATTTCCTCTTGCAACCAGAGAATACACAGTTTAAATGCAGGTTTCATATTTTTTCTAGCTAGCCAAGGTTTTTCTTAATGCAAGATTATGTTACTGCTGGTTTTAGCATGTAAACAGACATAATTTACTTGATGATTGGCATTTTTAGAGGTGCTCTCCATTGGCCTAATTCTGCATGTGTTAATATGGACAAGGAAATTCTTATCAGCTTTGGAAGCTTCAGCAATATATCATACAAAAATTTTTAGTCATGTTTTGTTCACAACATTCCTTCTCCCTTCCCTTCCCTTCCCTTCCCTTCCCTTCCCTTCCCTTCCCTTCCCTTCCCTTCCCTTCCCTTCCTTCTCCTCATTTTCGCTTCCCTTCCCTTCCCTTCCCTTCCCTTCCCTTCCCTTCCCTTCCCTTCCTTTTTCTCCTCATTTTCGTTTTCATTTTATTCTCTTCTTCTTTTCTTCATATTCTGAACAAAGCTCACACCATTTTCCTCTCCCTAGTTTTTCCTAGCTGGTTATGAAGCTAGAATGGGTCAGTTGATATACTATTATGCATCAGTGCCACATACCACCACACCTACTCAATTGTCCCTTTAGTATCATAGTAGTAGTGCTTTTATGTTTTAATTAGGAAGATCCTATAAAACTAGAGTAGTTGTTTGGTTGTATTTTTAATATGAGCTTTGTAAAATGTTGAACTGTATGTAGAGGTAGCCAACACAAACAGATGGGGCCATTTGGGTTCTTTCACTCGGGGCCATTGAGGGAGGAAGTTTGCAAGCAGTGGTGACACTGAGGTAAGCACAGTCAACACTCTTGCCTTGGGGAGGGAACCCCACTGAATGTGATGGGCAGAGGAAGCCAGGCATGCCTCAGAAGGTGCTGACATGGGGGCAAATGTGGTGGTGGAATATTGCTAATTGTCAGGTACCAGGAAGAACCAGGCCTTGGAGATCTTCTGTTTGTAATACACTGAATGCAGCCTTCTCCAAGGTAAGTTTGATTATGAGGAGCGGTCACCTGACTGACAACTCTCCTCAAACCAAAACATTTTGCCTTGGCCTCCTTTCTAGCAAAGAGTGCCATCTTCCAGAGTAGCAGCACTGTTGCAATAACGAATGAGGCTCCAAAGTCTCATTCTCCCTTCTGGCTAATGTCCCAGCACTACAATCCCCGGGTAGCAAAAATCATGAGTCAGCTCCTTCTCCCTTCCCAGCAACTTGCTTGAGCCCAGTCAGGTCATGGTTTCAAACTTTTCTCTGCAAACATGAGGGATGGAAACTTCTCCTACAGGAATGAAAGTTGAGGTTTGTGTTCAGTGTCTTCATTCCAAGCTGGGACTTGAATACCAGCTTTACATTTGTGAAATGCTGGACGAATCAGGAAAGCTGGTAGCAACAGGGAGCGTTTTTATAATGTTTTTTTTTTTTTGGGGGGGGGCGGATAGAGTCCAATTTACACCCCAGGATTGAATGCTTGTGGGTTTGAAATTCAGCTTCTGCTTTTTAAGTTCTTTCCACTCTGAAATCTATTTTGAAAATAAAAAAAATAGTATAAAGTGTATCTAAATGGCACAGCACAATGAACAGATTGTTAAAACCTGTCCGTGACTTTTTAGCATAACTCAGTAAGTGTAAAAGTGGGAAATTGATTTTCCTGAACAACTGTTGGATGCTCCCCTCTTTTATACTAAAATGTTATGCTGGGTGGAGAAAAACAAAGGAAGAAGACTTTGGGTGCAGACAGCAAGCTAGTTTGGGCTAGCAAAAAATACGGCCATATGTCTGCTTAGAGGCAGGTGAAGTTAGAGTTTGTGACACACTGAGCTAATGAAGTGACCTTGTTTGCAGTATTTGATCAGGAGTGTCTAGAGCTATTTTGGGTGTTTTTATGGGCAGAAACAGAAAGGAAGGATGAGTGCAGGAAGGCTGAAATATGACATTTTCCTTTCCTTGGCTGGGCAGCCTGCAAATAACTGTTCCCTGAATATTCCTGTCTTTGACTCCTTAATGAAAAGGTGGTTGTATGGTTTCTTTTTTAATGTAATTTTTTTAAGAGAGAAAAGAGGTAGTAACACTTCTTGCAAACCAGTGTACCTTGGGCTGAATGAATAATGTAAGAGCACCATTGTGCCCAAAACATGTGGCATTGTTTACTTGTGTCACAGTAAATGATTCACGTGGAAAAGCTGCATTTGAACAAATGAGATTGATGAGAGTTTTACAGGCTATTTTTGTGTAATTTAAAACAGTGCCTATACTTGATGGTAAAAATAAAAAGGAAGATGAGACAGCTAGTGCTGTCAGCTTTTCTCATTCCTGATTCAGTCTTTGGCCGTTCCCTGCCTCTGCTCCAGAAAGCCAAGGGTTCAGATGAAGAATGGAAAGAGAAAAACAGAAGACAGAGGGAAGATTTTGATCGTATCCAAGGGTCTCTACTAATGTGCCAATCTCTCTATTCCAGTTCTTCATACCCTCTAGATATGTCTTTAAGGTTGCTTAAACATGAAAGCTCAGTTTTCACAGTTATTTAAAGCTAAAGATAGGTTATAGATAATGGTCTTTCATATCTCAGGAAAAATTTCTAGGGGATAAAAGTGGCTATTCTTTCGGCATCAGTTAATAATCTATATGGGATGTGGGAAATAACAACAGTCAAGAAGGCAAGAAGGAAACTTATAATGGATGATTTTAACCAGAGAGCCATTTGGCGCTGATGTCCCACAGCCAATAACAGATTTCCTTTGTGTTTCTATAAATAATAATAATGTTTTCTTTGCAAAACAGGAAATCCTGTATCCAGTATAAGGTAACATGATAGTGGACTCAAGTCTGCTGAATGAGAAAGTATTAGTTACAAACCCAAAAAAGTGCAGTTGCTGAGGTACCAGAGATCACAGTCAATTTAGATTTATTTTATACAAATGAAATAAGTTATAGACCAAAATCTGCCCATTTGGAACTTTAATAGGGACAGCTTTTCAAAGCTTAAAGCATTTGCTGGCATAACTGACTGAGCATATGCATTTTAAGTGGAAAGGCACTGAGAAAAATCAGGAATTATTGAAGAATATCATGCTAGTTTTTCCAAACCCAATGATTTCATCAACAACATCAAAAAAGGGGTTATATAAAAGACCACCTGCAAAAAAAATCCCTAGTAAAACAAAGAAAGAATGAAAAATTACAAAGTATATAAAGAACAGGGAAAAGGTCTGATCCCAATGGAGTTCAAAAAGATATGCTGTTTTTTCAAGCCTGTAAAAAAGCCAAAATATGTTTTTGCCTGTTGATACCCATGATAAAATCATGAATGCCAATACAAAAAAGGGAGAAATGTGGATAAATGCTTCTTCTGTACCCATCTGAAATGCTGGGTTGTGGGATAGGAATGGTGGTAGCTGTAACCAAGAAACATATGCCATGGACACGTAAATTTATTACCTGTAGGGATGATGGTGATGAGGATGATGAATTTCTAGCACAACTGTGAAAATAAGTGACTTTTGAAGTTTTGCTAAACAGTGGCTGTCAATTTGTAGATGAACAAAAAGACTGTAGAACAATAAATGTTCACTAAAATGCTGTGGTTAAAATGTTCCAATTTCAAAAAATTGGTCACTGTTCATAAGGGCCATCAGCTGTGACTTCAGCTTCACTACACTTTTTTGGGTTGGCTTTATTGGTCTGTAAGAAGTTGCAGAGAGGAGTTGACTGCAGCCCCAGGCTCTCATGGTTGACTTTAACAACCTGAATGGCAGGGCACAGGCAATCCAACAAATTTCTGAAGACCGGCAAGAGCTATTTCCTGACACTGCAGATCCACGAGTCAGTTAGGTAAGATGTGCTATTGGTCCTGCTACTCATTAGCTTAATGGGAGGAGATAGAGAAGACAGGTTTATACTGCTCACGCAGGTGGACAGTGATAGAATAATAGACAGCAGACAGAACTTGCAACCAACGAAGTTCTGATGGATATCAGGACAAATTTCCCTCAGAAAGTTGGTAAAATATTGGCGCAGGTTGTCGCAAGAGGTTTTGATATCTCTGTTCTTGGAGGTGTTCAAAGCCTGACTGTACTGAGAAACCTAACCAAGCTGGATATGTTTTGAGCAGGTTGGGCTGCATGACTTTCAGCAGTCTAGTCCAACTTATTCCAAGTCAGTGGTTAAACTGATGGTTCTGCTTTTTAAACCTACAGAAACCTACAGAAAGATACAAACTGAATGAAGAATTAGTTTTAAAATAGGATCTATTATAGCAGAGAAACAATGCCATTAACTGTGATTTCTTAAATCTGTGATATCCCTCTAGCACACTTACTATGCTCTCTCTGTAGTGAAGGTAATCAAACACAGGACTGAAATATTGGATGAGACAGCAAACACACCCACTTGGAGTCTTTTAAAATCAGGAATTCCATCCCTAATGTTGCTGTTGGCAGAAAAATAGACCACAGAAACAAAGAATCATTTAGGTTAGTTAGAAAAGACCTTTAAGATCATCAATTATGGCCATTAATGTAATACCACTAAGACCACCACTAAACCTTGTCCCCAAGTGCCTTATCTACACATCTATTCACTACCTCTCACCAAGGGATGGTGACTCTATCCCTTCTCTGAAGAGCCTGTGCCAATGTTTGACAACCCTTTAGGGGAATTTTTTCCTGAAATCCAATCTAAACCTTTACTTGTGCAATATGAGGCCTTTTCCTCTTGTCCCATCACTATTTCCTTGGGAGAAGAGACTGACCCTGACCTGGCTCTACCCTTCTATCAGGTAGTTCTAGAGAGCGATAAGGTCCCCCAAGCCTCCTTTTCTCCAGGCTAAACATCCCCAGCTCCCTCAGCAGCTCCTTATAGGAAATATATTCCAGAATGTTCCACAGCTCCAATGCCCTTCTCTGGACACACTCTAGCCAGCATCTCAATATCCTTCCTGAACTGAGAGGCCCAGAACTGGACCAAGATTCAAGGTGTGGCCTCACCAAGGATGAGCATGGAGGGACAATCCCTGCCCTGGTCCTGCTGGCCACACTATTTCTAATACAGGCCAGGATGCCATTGGCCCTCTGGCCCACCTGGGCGCACTCTGGCTCATGTTCAGCTGCTGTTGATCAGCACCCGCAGGCTGTTTGCTGCAGGGCATCTTTGCAGACACTCTTCCCTAAGCCTGTAGGGCTGCAGGGGTTGTTGTGACCCAAGTGCAGGACCCAGCACTCGGCCTTGTTGAACCTTATTAAAGTGTTTGACAAGTTAAGGCTGTTTCAGGATGAAGAGGTATCAAGAAGGGTAGGGTGAGGAGATCACATCTTTTGTCAGCCTCTCAAGGAGAGATGAGAAGCCAGAGGGGGGGTGAAAGATAAGGTGAAGTCACACCACAAGCTAATGATGCAAACAAACATGACTGAGTATGAAATTTAGATGCCCTCATTCACAAAGAAAGGCAGAATTATGCCTAAACAGTTCTCAAATTCGGTTGACTTTTCACAACATATTTCCTCTTCTGTGCACAAGTTAACTTTCTTTTTCCCTATGAACCCACACAGTAATAGAGGATAGTCTCACACAATGACATGTAAATATAATATCAAATATAATGTAAAAAACATGTTCAATTTAAGTGATACCACGATGTGTAAAGGCTGCAGTTGGTAAATATGTTGTGGGGACACTAGAGACAGTTTTTGGTTTGAGCAGAAGACTATTTTCAACAATCTGTCTGCTAACTAGTTGTTTGTTGAGCCGTACTTTTTATGCCTACATTTAAGCAAAAAGAAAAGCACTAGACTTCTACTTTTTCTTTTGTTTATGTTCTAAACAAAATTGGCCCAAACAGAATATTTGGAATTCAAACTTACTGTCCCAGAAAAGCTCACCATCACACTATTTTGCTATCCAAGGCCAAGTATTTACTAGGCACAAGTGGTCCTACTAATGAATTGCAGAGAGCAGTGACAAGTGGCATTCCTCAGGGATTGGTATTAGGGAATGGCTGTAAACTGAAAGAGAATAGGTTTAAATTAGATATCAGGAGAAATTCTTCTCTATGAAGATGGTGAGGTACTGAAACCAGTTGCCTGGGCAAGTGGTGGATGCCCCATCACCATGTGTTCAAGGCCCTGAGCAAACTAGTCTAGTGAAAAGTGTCCTTGCTTATGGGAGAGGGGTTGGAACTAGATGATCTTTAAGGTGTCTTCCAATCCAAACCATCCTATGCTCCTCTGATTCTGTGATAAAGCTAAAGATTTGCATTTGCATGGTCCAAAATGGAAAAACAAGACATAGGTTATAAGCTCAAGGTCTTAATATATGAGATTTTTTTAGTTTGATAAAACAAATTGTGACATTTTCAGAAGATCTGGGCAAAAGTGACATTGAATGAGTGTAGAAGAGAAGACTGTGCACCAACAGAAGAATGCAGAGATTTGGATTACTACATCTTTCTTGAGCTGATGATTTAGTTCCTTCATTTCACAAATTTTGCTTAAAGTGTTAGTGAAAGAGTGGCATTTTTAGAATATTAATTCCCACCTGCCTGGGTGTTTTCATTGAGCTTTGTTGACAAATGTTTGCAATGAATTCTAGGAGCAATTTTATGTGAAATATTACACTGAAAAATCTTGGAAAAAACCCCAAAGGATTGAGTTCTTACCCGTTTTTTCTCTTGCTCATTTTCATTGCCTCTTGTTTCTCTTCATGTTTAGATGTGTGGCCACTGGATGATTTTCAAAGGCTCCTGGGCTCAGACCTTTGGCTCAGACTCCCACTGATGGTGGAGGGCTCAAAGGAAGAATACCAGCATCTTTGTCCTCTCACAGAGAGTGAGATTCAGCAAATTGAAGAGGAACACAATATCTCTGGAGTTTGTCAATAAACCTCTATGTGAAACAAAATAATTATGTTCGCACTTCAGGTCAGATCTGCTGAGAAATGCCTGCAAACACCAGTACATTTGAGATATGTATTCAAGAACATTTCATCCTTGTGAAAATATTACCCTATTAAAACAGCCAAGGTCACTGAGACCCAGAGTGATCTTCTGGTCACAAAAGTTAAGAATGCCTGGCGGCTACTATAATTAAATTATGAGTGCTAGGAGAATAGGGAAAGCAGTTTTCCCACAAATATTTATTTGAATTTAAAAGTGACTTTAGACATGACTTTGGTCAGAAATCCTCTGTGTTCTGGTTGTTGGGTTTGGGGTTTTTTTCTCTTTGAAAATATTCAGACACTGAAGCTGGGTGTGAGCACCCAGGTCATCCCAGTTTCCACAGCCTTCAGCTTCAGCCCAACTGAAGGACAAAAGCAACAATCTCACGTCTGCATCAAACACAGTGGGGCTTTTGGATGTTTGCAACTATCCATTCTCATCCCATGAACAAAATCCAGGTGATTGTCTGGGTCAGTTAAGAGACAGATAGGACAAGAAATGTTCAATTCCCTCCAGAGCATGTCTGTAGGCAAACCACCAATATAAAAGAATATTAGGGTTAGGATAAACACCCTTGATAATCATTAGCTACTTATTGTCATCTTTAAAATCTTTAAAATCTTTAAATTTCATATTGCTGGTCTGTTTGGAAATGGTCTTTTGTTTGGTCTAATTCCTGCTTTTTGGATTTTGGTTAATTTTGTTTTCTTCCCTCCTGAAATGCTGAGCAAGCAAGTTCACAGGCAAGTACATGCAATATGAAAAAACTTACTATCTCAACACCTCAGCACAAAGCAGAAAAGACATCTTACACTACTCTTTTTTTCTTTTGTTTCCAACTACATGAAAATGTACAACATTGAGTACCAAGGAAGTAATGAGCTGACCACAAAATACTGTGCACACATATGTGTAAAACTGAAGTGCAAGGGGTGGCAATATGATAGGTTTAGTATGGCATGTATATGACAATGTTTTGCTGCCACACTAGGTGTTTAACAACTTTCTATTTTTGTTTACAATAGAAATTTTTATTGTTGTTTAATGCAGCTATACAAAAGTAAAAAAATCCCCAAAACTCAAATAAACCAACAATAAACGGCAAAAACCCTCCAGCTGTGTCTCATGTGGTATTTTAACACATGCTATGTAAAGAATATTCAGCATTTTAAAGTAAATTTAACCTGCAGCTAGCTGAGGGATTAAACATGACTATTCTCAACTTGAATGACCCTTTCCCCTAAGTCAAGCTGCCCATTTAGCGCCCTTAATAAATACAGGGATAATTTAAACCATGTGGCCGCAAATTGAAAACATGGGCTTTTGAACTATGTATTTTCTTTCTCATGTTGGAACTCCTCCCTGGAGATATACTCAAGTCCCATGATCTTGTAAAAGACAAATCTGTGTATCTTTTTTATTAAGTGTTTCATGATATATATTTTTTCAGCTCTGTTGCAGTGGATGCATCTGAAAGATGTATTCCGTTGACAGTGCACAATACCTCAAAGGCTCTTGATTCATTTATCAACTCAAACTAATAAAAGGAGGATAATATTTCCATGAAAAAGAATGGGTTTTAAAAGCAGCTTGACAGCTTGGTAGAATACATCAATTAAGTGTAGAGAGAAATTGAAGGAAAAATGGGGATCTTACTTTCTTTGCTAGCATTAGAATTAATAAAAAATATTTAATCTGTCCTTCAACAGGAAAGAAATAGAGTTCATTCCCAGCTTGCATACCTTGTGGTTTGAGCTGAAGAATGTTACACTCTAGTCTATATTCAACTACTGGTTTAAATTATAGCCTTTAGAAAATAATCTATCATTCACTTTAATTAATATCAACAATCACAGAGTCAGTTGGAAAAAAACCCACAAAACAGAAAATGCTAATGCAAAATTAAAAATGTTTCTGTCCATTTTTATGTTCATAAAAAACATCAAAGAGTCTCATCTATTGGCAGCTTTGGTACTCTGTAACTTTAGGCTTCTTTCATGTTGATCCAAGGAAGGTTCACAACCAGTTTTTCTAGTCGGTGGCCCATGAGACACATCTGGCCCCATCATTTCATCTGCGGTCAGAAGAGACACAAAGTGCTCTGCTAGACTCTTTTACCATGAACTCTTTCTGGTACCTTATTCCCCTGAGAAAAATCCTTGGACCTGCCTTTCCAACCACTGTTTGGAGATTTATCCCTGTGGAAGAAGTTGTGGCTGAAGTTCCTCTCCAGCACTAGGCCAGAGAAGTCTACTTTCAGGATTTGGTCTCAAATCCAGCTGGTTGCCTTTTCCAGGCCTTTTCCTGTTAAAATTGGTGATGTCAAGACAAGAGATTTTCTCCTACAGGTGGAATATTCTTGTCCTCATCTGAAAGGTCCAGATGTCACTGAAAACAGGGTGGTAGGAAACAAAAAAAGCAAAGGACGATGTTTCCTTCTGTAGATCTTATGTGCAAGCACTTGAACACAGCTGAAAGGTTCAACATGACATAGCAGGGAGCAAATGTGCTCTCTGAGGATTCAGTGGGCAGGTTTGGAAATCTACAGCTGAGACAGTATGTTGTGTTTGACTCCTAAGCTGGTGCCAGGGATCTTTTGTATTACTTAGAAACTTGTCTTCATATTGTCAGCTTGGAATTGGTATGAAGCCCTTGGATCAACCATGTCTCTCTTCTACCAATGATTTGCTGGAACAAACTGAGTAAAATTAGGGCACAGTATACCAAGAGCTTGTGGCAAACAATTTGGGTTTGGTTCATAAGGTAAAGAAATTATGAAGACAACATTTTATGAGCTATATTCCACCTGAACAGCAACATTCATTTCTGTTTTGTTATTCTAGCACACTACCAGCAACATTATGAAGCTTCTCTGCAAAACACAACTCTGCAGCATAGTTTACTGAAACATAGCCAATTTATGGTAATTGACCACACTTAGAAGATTATTTTTGCAACTATTCTTCTATTCCCTAACAATACACTGAATATATTGTGACTATACAGTCATGTAAATTCTGTGTCCCATGCCCACGTTCCCTATCATTGAAAGAGTTGTTCACAGCATATTTCTCGCATTTCTTTGTGTTTTCTTTTTCCTGAGGGTATAGGATGAGAAAGGAGAAGTTTGCATCTTCAGATCTTAAAAAGAGTTTGTGCAGGATCTGATGCATCCAGTTCCCAGCTTTGCAATGCCCCAAGGCCCTGCAGAGCGGTGCAAGTAACAGTCCTATTCACTTTTGTGAAGATAACAACTGGGGTGTCCAGTGTTGCTTGTCTGGGTTACTGTGTAGAGCCACAAGTTCAGTGAGAAATCTGCTCTTGGTGCATATTCATCTTTCTAGTTTTGCTTTTTGAGTTTTTAGAAGCTGGTGGGGTAGAGGTTGACTGAGTAAGTTTCCTAAGTAATCTGTTTTTTTCACAAGGTTCCAAGATGATAACTGACAATTTTGCTTGACTAGCCAGGAACTTAGTTTGTACTTTTTTTTTTCATGGTTTATTGCTTAATTTTATAAATGTACGTTCCTTGCAATAATTTTTATGAACATTCCCTGCTTTATTCATTGCCCTCTAGTCCCATTCCCAATGCCAGTAGGCTGCATTTTTCCTCAAGAAGAAAAGTAGAAGAGGTAAATGCATGAGATGGCTCAGTCCTACAACCCCTGTTTGCTACTTTTATGTCTCTAGCAGAAGAGTGGCCCCATGCAGTTTGCTGGCAACTGGAATCTCTGTTCAAGTGTCAGAATTACATCATCTCCATAGCATCAGGAAAACTTTGGAATATGATAGCAAGGGACAGGAAGGTTGTCTTACCTCTGTCTGAAGGGCTGCCAAATGAAAAAAACCCAATGTTGCATATTCTTAAGTTACACATATAATAGGGATCATTATAGTTCAGCATTTTGCTGAATGGGGCCCTTTCTGAGCTTCCAAAGTTGCAGGTTTTCTGTGGATGCTTTCTCTTGGCCTTGTCTCTGCATTTGTCTTTCCTTCATTTCAGTCCTGCTTATGTACCTGAGGAATACCTACTGTCAACAAATTAAAAGTGAGATGTTGATGGCTGCAGCCGATTGAGAGTCATCTGCTAGTTACTGAACTTTAAGTTGCTATTTCTAGTAAATCCTCCAACTTTGAAATGGAGGTTTGTCTTGATTTAGTTTATTCCTTATGGTATCAAAATGTGGTGACAGCTTTAAAAAGAAAAATAACATAGTGCTTCAGGGAGCAAAACCAGAGTACAGCATTTTTAATGGTTTTAATTATATTACAGCACTGTTGGTCTTTTTTTTTAAGTATTCGCTCCTCATATTTTTCTTTTGTTAGTAGCCAGTTGACAGGGGGAAGCTCTTATTCCCTGTTCATATTATTATGTTCAGCTTTTGAAATTCCAGTTGGAAACATTTTGTTTATCAGAGCTATATGAAGAGTTGTTAAGTGGATCTTCATAAGCTTCAGCTTTTGAAAGACCCATTTGGTTAAAGCAAAAGCACATCACTCCTCCTTTTCTATGCTCCCATGTTGATTGTCCTGGTAGAAACTTTTTTCCTATATGCAGGGGAAAGAAATGACATCAGGATTCATGCAATGAAACCCTGTGGAGTGAAACATTTCTGTTTATGAGCAGTGATAACAACAAAACAGTTGAGCAAGAGCCAGAGCAACCACGCATGCATGGTCTGCACTGCTGGTTTCAGGGCTTACACGAGACCTTCCAGCATCAATGCCTGTATGATAATTCTTCCACCCTGACCACATGGACAGGTGGTGCTCTGCTGGCCTGACCATAAATACAGGGGAAGGAGAAGAGGTTTAGACAGGACCCTCTTTGGGATGGAGGGTCCAACTTAGGTGAACTTGTGCACAGGGTTGTTCCTTGAAAGGACAAGAGTGGTATAAAATCACATTTTCAAGGGAGCATTCTGAGCCTATATGAAACTTTCAGCCAGCTCCTGTTGGAACCTTCAAAAAGTCTTCTGACTCTGCAGCCTTCAGAAACCTGCCATGAGCTCCAGGCCCAAGGAAACCTTCAGTACAGCTGCCAGTCTTGACGATGTATCTATGGCAGGGAATCAACAGGAAGAGGAGCTTATTTTTTTCCACCTGATTTTGGGTGAGATCAGGCTAGAAGCAATAAAGCCAAAGGATGGGGAGAATTAGTTTGGCCTTTGCCAGGGAACTCTGTCATTTTGTCACCTTTAGCATGAAAAATTATTCTGTGGCTGAAATACTGCCAAGAAAATGCCAAGTGCAAGTTATGGATCAGGATTTCTAGGCCAAGTCCTTCAATTTTGCCCACCTATCTCATCTTTATTTTATGGATTTACTCTAGTTGAATGCTTTAAAGGTAAAAGAACAAATGAACAATCAATTGCAGGAATAGGGGAAAAATAAAAGGTCTTAATTTTTACAGCTGGTAAATCTATCCCTTTTTTTACCTCTATTTACTCAGACTATTTTCTGGTTTGGAGCTCAATAGTCATATGTGATTTTAAAATCTTCTTTAAGAAGCTTAATCCTCACAGTTGTAACAACATACAGCAGATTCATTCAAGGACAGTAAAATCCATGGGGTAGACTGCCAGGAAACTGGAGACGTGCCATCACTGAAAGTTGTCATCATTGACCTGACAAATCTTAAGGGATTTTCTTGTTTCACTTGCACTTGCCCTAGTACAAGGAAACAGACTGGATGATCTCTTGAGATCCACCCTATCCCTTCACTCTGTGATCTTATCTTGGATTTCCTAGTGGCAGTGTAGCCTTTGTTATTATTTTCTGCTGAGCCAAGTAACGTAGCAACCTTTGTAAAATTAAGCTTCTATTTTAATAAGCAGACACCCTTACGGGAACCCAAAAGACAGTAACATGAGGTTGAAAAAACATAACCTGCAAAGAAAGGTTGAAAGAATTGGGTTTGTTTTCTGGAGGAGAAGAGACAAAGGGGGATGTGATATATTTTCCAGAATGCAAAGACTGCAACAAAGACACCAGCGAATAAAATAGTCCCCTGTAGCTGTCAGGAAAAGGTCAACAGGAATTTAGCTTAATTTGCAGCAAAGAATATTCAGGTTCCATATTACAAAGCAAATTACCAACTTTGAGAGTGATGAAACACAGTCTGCTTAGGGAGGCTGTGGCTCTCTCCTCCGCTTGCCTCAGGAGCAGGTGAGAATAACATCTTTTGGGGGTCATATACTCTTTACTGCTGCAGCAGAGTGGTGGATCAGATGAAGCTGAGCCTCTTCCAGTCTTCTGTCTACAAAAAAATCAGGATCCATGAGTGAAATGTTACCACTGATGACTCAGTGTTACACAGAGTGGGTACCCCCCACAGAAGCCTGGTCCAACAGCTCCCAAGTCAGCCACAATGCTCGCTAAAACAATGTCCTCTGCTCTCCTGGCTGGGGGCCACCAGGAGGCCCTGGGATGTAGAATGCTGAGTCTGGCAGGGCATTTAGAGGGAGAATGGTATATGCTTCCTCTGTTCTCTCTCCTGACAAGTGTATCTGACCACTTTTAGAGATGGGATACTAAGCCAGACAAGGCTTTAGTTTTGTAGGTAAAACCACACTTTATTCTTACCCTGTTTGTGTTCAGGACCCTGAAGAAGAACCACAGAAGAACAATACAAGAGTTTTATCCGGTGGATGTCTGAGACAAGCTTGTTCCTCCCTATCTATTCCTTCCTGATAAGTTTGTGATTCTCACCTCACCCATCTTTGAGACTAAAGCAAAGAGATATAGCAGCATAGGGTGTGAGGAGCCAGGTCCTGCTCAGACTGGTAAGAAGTTCCTCCTGGCTTCCCCATGAGACTTAAAGCCATTATGTACTGCCTTGGCCAGCTTTCTTTTGTCATCAAAACTGACTGGAAATATAGCTAATGTACAGATACCAGCATTTGAGAATCTAGGAGTTATTTCTTCTAATGATCACTTCAGCAAAATACTTGTAACACTCAAAAACTGAATCCCCATGTTCCCTGTGGTAATAAAAGCACCTTAAATAGACTCCCTAGTCAGGCACTACCTAATTTGCAACATTGAACTCCCTTCAGCTATTCAAATCCCAATAAATGATTCACTTTGGAAAATGGATTCCACTAAACACTTATCAGTAACCATGATCTAGGAGTCTAGCTTGATGCCAAACACCAATAGGTAGGTTTCAGGAAGAGCAGCATGTTGTACAGTG
Organism: Geospiza fortis; assembly: GCF_000277835.1. Lineage (NCBI taxonomy): Eukaryota > Metazoa > Chordata > Aves > Passeriformes > Thraupidae > Geospiza > Geospiza fortis. The sequence goes on from NW_005054322.1 coordinate 5,156,117, forward strand.
ATCACAGCATGCAAACATGTTGTTACACGTGGAGGGAGGCTAAATCTATACAGCAGGGGCTCAGCTGCCCATATGTTTGTAGGTCTCATGGACTTCTTTTCCTCAGTATTACTCAGTTCAGCTGCAGCTGAATTTCACCCAAAATGACGCCCCAGCTTGCCCTGTTTAAACCACAGCAGCAGCAAGGCAGGACATATAGCCCTATGAGGAGGTCATCCCAAAGGACAAATGTGACTAACCCCTGGAAGCAGTTTCTGGCACCCAAATAAAGGGACTGAAGTGGGGATGTGAGCAGGCAGCACCGCCTGAAAGGAACAAGGTCCAGGCAGGGGACCCCTGGGATGAGAGAGACATGGAGGGAAAGTCAGGCTGCATAATGTCTCTCTTGAGAGTACTGATGGTAGCACATCAGCTACAGAGCCTGCGTGGACCTGATCTCAAAGGAGTCTTTGTTACAAGGGTTTTACAAAACAGCTGTGTATTTTTAAAGTTTTCATTATTACAACATTTTGCAAAGACTTCTTGCAAAATTTCCATGTTCTGCAGAAAGAAGCTTGGCAGGCCAGAAGGCTGAAATACCAGAGCCAGGTTTCAGCAGGTCCTGCAGCAGCTGACACAGAGTGCGGTGGCTAATGACTCTGAGCTGTACCAGCTCTGAATGAAAACTAGGGCTAATTTTAAGCTAATTCTGTGTGGAATGTTGCTATTGGTCTGGCCACAGGGAGCTGTCTAGACATCATTTTAGTCTTGTCACTTTCTTTAATGTTTGTGTGTGTCATTTTAGAATAGAGCACACCCTGATTTTCAAGTTCAAAATCTATTCTGAATTAATTTGCACACTAGGCAGTGAGAAGACCTCGCTATGGCTAATGACTGATGATGCCAGTATTTATAATCCGAAGGTTATTTCTTTCTGCATTCCCTTGCACACTCTGACCTACCTCCTGCAATAACAATTTAGTAGTTCAATTCAATTTCAAATGGAAAATGAAATCAGAAACCAAACAAGAATGCTTTCTACATTTTATCAAATGTGATTTGTGATATTTAACTTTCCTTAGTTTCATATCTATATTTTTGTAACCTTTTTAACTCTTTCCACTCTCTCCTCCCTGCACCCTGACAGCTCTGGTTCATTTAATCTCTAAAATTTTCCAAACTTGTAAACTCAAAAGACAAATTTTAACGGATGCAACAACTTTCCAATCCTGACAGCCATGGGGGATTGGTTTTTCAAAAGAGGCCTGTTTTGCTGTTGGGTTGAGAGCAGACTCTTCACATGCTGTAATAGGAACTAATAGAAAAATAATGGCAACAAAAATAACAAGAAGATTTGGGTCAGTTCTATCCCACAGCTACACCCTTGTGGCCCCTGGATATTTGTTCTCTGTTCTGTTCCCAAGTTAAGCGCTGAAAGTCTTAATGTGCCCACATAACTTCAGAGAGAGAGGGGGCAGGCCAGCCTTGCCAAGATTTGTCCCTCTGATTTAATGTGAATGCTCTGCTACCATTTGCTCAGTAAAGAGTGTCTCCAGATGGACAGGCTCTGCCTCTGCACACTGCACTGGGAAAGGAGATGTTCCAGCCTGTTCTGACTCTTCTCAGTCCCTCCTGTGCACAATCAGGCAAAAGACCTGCCATTCATTCCCCTGGAATCAATTCAAGCCTCCCAATCAACACAGTCTTTGACTGAATTTACCCACCCTGTTTTTAATAGTTCATCAGGAAGAGGACATTATTAAAACCTGGCTCTGGACCCTTCCTAATGCCTTATTCGGATTACCACCAGAATGGCTTTGGGAATTGGCTCAGAACTGCTCTGTGGGCTACAAAGTTGTCATCAATCTTTGTCTTTGACAATGTCCCTTTGGGGGGGTGACAGCAAGGTGCTCTATCCTGCTATGGGTGCCACTGTGCTCATATACGGCTGAGCAGCTTCACAGGCACCTCCTGCAGCACCTCAGGCCTTGGCTGAGAGCATGGGGGTGGCAAGTTGTGTGCTGGTGTTTTGTGAAGCCAAAGTCTCTTTCCATGTCAAGGAGGTGCCTTGAAATGTGGAGAAACTCCTTTTTCTCCCACATGTCCAAGCTCCTTGAGGCTGACACCCTCTGTGCCTTCCCCTTGGTCAGATGCTTTTAGAAGCATCTCCTGCCCTGTCTCCTTCATCCCACAAATATCATCTTGTGAGCCTAGCAGCATGTGACCCTTGCCACATGCTGTTTTCAAGACTTTTCAGGCTCCTTATCAAACCATCCCTTGTTCTTTGTAACTGGATTTCTTCCAGGCATTGCTCTACTGCCTCGCAGCTTTCGTAACAAAATTTCCAGCGGTCTCCCACTGGGACACTAACTTTTCCCATCTCATTCACAAAGGAGTTTTCTGAAGTCTCAGTCTTTTTGGTTGGTTGATATTCCAGTCTGTAGTTTTTGTTTTCCAAAGGCTGTGTGTTGTCATTGCAGCTCATCTTTTTCCTTTGGTTTCTTATCAGGAGAAAGCTTCCTTTCACCCTATTACCAGATGATGCTTTGGTCCCTTCAGGCTTCTCATAGACTGCAAGATATTTTTGTGTTCTCATCTGTATCTTTAAGGTTCTTTTTCTGAAGCTGCTTCTTGTCTAGACTCCCATGTGCCACTGTGAATGCTCATACAAGAAGACATTCAGCCTCTGCGTCTGTGACTTCTTTTCTGAGGCTTGGAGAAGGGTGCTTTTCCTGCTATCATTTTCCTTGTGCTGCTTGGAAAGTGTGGTCATTTCATGGATGTATGGGATTTGATCACACTCCTCAATACCTGTGGCACTCTGGGACTTTTCAGGACACTGGGAAA
>NW_005054322.1:5159027-5205837 GCF_000277835.1 Geospiza fortis
GAAAGAGTTAAGGCTCATTTGAGCATGGATACAAGGAAGAAACCCCATTGCTTGGTGCATTTACTACCTCTAATTTTCTTCTTTCCTTGGTACAAGCAGGTAGCTGCTATGAGCAGTTTTCTCACTGACACTGAGTAGCTGTATTCACCTGATTTTTCTTCTGGGACTAGATTGGATCCTCAGCCTGAGTCAGGATAAAAGGTCTAATTTTCTCATCTGTGCTCTCCTGCCCATAAAGCCCTTCTACTTCTGCATTGCACTGTGTGCATAGCTCACATCAAGCTGCTGTGAGCTCAGAGAAGTGGTTTTAAGGCAGATGAATTGTATCTTTGCCCTGAGACAGTCTAATCACAGCCTAGACCTGAAGCAATGCTGACACAGCAGTCATGAGCAACAACTTTGCCCTGACAAAGTGCAAGTTGCTTGAGTAAATTTTACCCTGATTTAGGTAACCAGACAGCAGCAAATGTGGCAGCAGGGAACTGCTACCTGAATACTTCAAGTTCCTGGAGGTTTCTACAGATGATGCTGCTGCTTCTCCTTCTGCTATTACCTGACCTATCTACAGTGTATGTTCCTGTGCCAGAGCCATGTCATCTAGGAAAACCCTGCTTTGGCTCAGCTTCAGCTTGTGAACTCCGAGTTAGGAATTAATTTGCTGCAGGTTATCAGGGCTTGTGTTATACACTTTGCCCTTGAACCTCCATGGGAGCACTCCATCATGGCAACTTTCTTCTTCCTGTTGTGTCCAGTTCCTCTTAAAATACTCTTTTGCAGTTGTCTTAACTCAGGAAGAAGAGGGCATGTCCTCAGCAGAGGCAGCTGTCAGGAAACCATGTCAAATGTCCTTCTAGGACTCAAACCTGGGAAGTAATAAAGCTTTTGAAAACATTTAAAGCATCTGTGCTCCCCCTCCATGCACAGCCCCACCAGCCAAAACACCTTGACTCTCCAAGCTGCAAGATGTGCTAAAGGCAAGTTCTTCCTCCACCCCAACCTAATCAAACTTCCACCTTAATCCTGAAGCAACTTGGAGCTGAGAGCACAGAACCTGTGGGGCAGCCTCTTCCAGTTCTCCATTTATATTGATGGAAGAGAAAGTGGCTCCCTCCAGAGAAGACCCCCAAAGAGGTGCTGTGAAAGCCCAGGAGCCTGGGGAGCCCTCAGGAGGATGAAAGCCATGCATATCCACACCACATCTCTCCCCTCTCCTGCCTTTGTTCTGGCTGTGCTGACTGTGGGCACTGAGGTGGCAGGCAGCTTGCCACTCTCCAGATGGACTTGCCGCTAGGTCTCTTTTTCTTCTTTTCTTTTTTTCCTTTTCTTTTGTCTTTCATTTTTTTTTTTCTTTTTCCTTCTTTTTTTTTTTTTTTCTTTGCCACAGGCTAAATCATGATCACAGGGAAGTCAGTGGCAAAACTGTGGTCTGTTTTTTGGGGACTCTGGTATGGCCATGTGTCAATGAATTGGGATGAAAAGACAAATGGGTTGTGGCAGAATATTTGTATCACAGCAGATAGATGAAGACTTGAATAATCTCCCATAATTTCAGCTGCTGTGGTAGGTAAATTAACATTGAATCCTCTGAATACTGACTGAAATATCTATGCTCTTAAGAGTGTGCTGAAGCACCCAAATACATCTTTCCCCCTCAGAGTTTGTATGCAGCCCAATGTGTTAAGGTCAAGATCCACACTTCAGAGAGAAGCAGATGGTCTCCTGAGTGATGTGTTTTCACTCACTGAACATGAATATGAAAAAGCCTTCTTATTTTCCAAGCATATGAAAGTCAGTAATGTAGAACAGTCTCAGGGAATCTTAATATGCGAATAGACATGTGTTGCAAGAGTTTATTTTGGTCTTTGTACTCACTATGGATTCCTAAGATTAAATGATGCCCAAATACTATATATCATTGTTTTTATTGACTTGGTTCGAACATCAGAGCCATGCTAAAATACTGTTTCAATTTGTGTAGATTTACAATAATTCTGACCTTCATAATGAACTAAACAAAAGCAATTCTGGAGTCAGTAAATGTTCAAATTTCAGACATACCTATAAATTATAAATACCAAATACTCTGTATGAATGCACTTGTGGTGTTGCAGAGCTGTATCGCTGAGTGAAAGGGGTGAAGACAGTTGCTGAAAACTCTCTTGTGTATACCAATTATGTTGAATTTTAAAGGCCGATCCTATCTCACTTTACCGCCCTCTTTAGCAAAGAGCTTTAGGTGAAGGCACCAGCTAAGGACCATTCCCACCCTTGACATCCTACAAGGCACAACACACCATACCCAAACCTGTTCCCCTCTCTATACCTCCTTTGCCCTCAGGCAGTCTGAAGGCCTGTGCCCTCCATGGCCTCTCTTCCCCCACCCCTCACCCGTGCAGAAAGGGGGGAACAGTGGGACAAGTCGCCCCATCGCCCGCCATGTTGGAACTCTGACAGATCGTCCAGTCCTGGCCAAGGCCAGAGTCACCTGGGTGGTTTCTCTGGGTTCAGGCTGCATAGAGAGGCCAGTATCTGCTGTTTCTTCCCAAAATAGCTGTGTTTAAGAGGGCAGGGAGGAATGTCAAAATGTTTTTAATAACCAACACAGCACTGGGAGCATTTATTTCAGGTCTTTTTGAGCCAGTGGAAAGAGATCCATGGATTTCAACGAGATCCGTATGAGACTTTAAAATTTATTGTACAAGAGGGGTACAAAGCAGAAAATTTAGGGAAAAAGCTCTTAAGCATTTTTTTCCCCTAATCCTCCACCTGTACCAGCTGTTGGAAAACATCTTGCCAAGCATCCTCTCTCGTCATGCTCACTACAGAAATTTCCTGAGCTTGTCCAGCCAACCAAAACATTAACTTCTACTAAGGCACACAGAACTCCCCACCTTTCTCGCCAGCTCAAGTAACATTAAACGTTTTATTCAAACACAGAAAAACATGGAGATTCAGAGCTGACACTGCTGCTTCTCTATGAGCTCTGTGTATTTTCAATGGTTCTGGCTAAAGATGTGAGGTAAGGAAGAAGTGGAAGTGAGAACAGTGAATTCCATGTTGAAAGAATCATATGAAGGTTTTTAACAGCATTTTAAAGTGCACCTGAAAAATTTAAAATTGCATCCATTTTGTGTGCGGAAAATTGCATGGTTGTGCAACCTCTTTGTGTACAACAAAGAAATAACTGCAAATGCCTGTATAAAATGTCACGTCTGTTCATTCACCCACTTGCCAAATGCAAATAGACACGTCTGATAGTTCTGCAAAAGGGTCATGTAGGAGTCTCTGTTGAAAATACACCTTTCCATGGTCTTTAGATGTTTTCTCAGTTTGCTCTATCTGCTTATTTCCCACCAACATCTAAGCCATCTAACAAGGGCAAAAGAAACCCTCTGACAGTCTGAGGCACCCCCATAATCAACAGTTCATTGCTTCTTAAGAGCATTAAGGTCCAGAAATGAATGCTGCAAGAAACTTTATCTGGGAGCTGACTGCCTGATGGATGGAGCAAACCACAATGGTAGGCATTTAAAAACCCAACTGGCTGTGCCATGCTCGCACTCCTGAGTGTGAGCAAGATGTATTGCACCTCCCCTGAAAACTCTTACAGCACACTTCCGCCTTCATGAATTTTGATAAATGAGTTCCATGCTATGCCTTTTAAATCCACTGACACTCTAACCCACTGATTGTCTGCAATATTTTTTGTGAAATTTTTTTTTGTGTGACATAAATGTTTATTGTTGCCAGTATGCGTTAATGTATTGGCTGAAAATTAATGTTAAAACATTGTTTTGTTTTGAAACAGAGGGAGAAATCCTTCAAAAATAACAAATTTATCTTTGGTTTTTTCCTTTGGAGATTGTTGCTAGATTTGTACCCTAAGCCTATTTTTAGTTTCTTTTGACTCAAAATTTATTTGTCTATAAAGAAAAGGGGTTCTCAGAGACTGTTTGCCTGGTGTATGTATTGTAGTGGAGGCCACAATGTATGGGGTTAGAGAAATCTTATTAGTCATCTTCTTTTTGTTCTGGTTCTGACTCAATTGTTGATTTGGAGTACATGTGGTTTTTTGCCTAGACTTATTTCCCTCTATTCCTGATGAAATTATCTTAGCCCAGTGATTATGACTGTAGATTGACCCACCCGACCATTAAATATGCCTCCCAGGCTTGCATTGGCCTTGTGCAGATCCTCAGACTCTCTAGCACTGACCCCAGCTCCCTGTATCCCAAAGATGGGGAGCTGGGGGTTAAAGGATGGGTCTCCCAGAAGCCAGTATGATGAAGGAGATGGTAGATCATGAGACACTTCAAGCCATTATTGTGTTTTGGGTCCTTCCACTGAAGTGTTCTCCTGCCCTGGGGTAAGTGATGAGAAGCAATTTTGTGAACTAGAAACTGCGGTTTGGGTGTACCCTGAGGAAGTGGGCTGGGATGCAGCCATTCAAGTTCATTTACAGGCTTGTAGGACCATCCCTCCACTGTCATCCAGGACCAGCTACACCTCAGATACTCCAGCAAGCATTTCAAAAACCTACCCTGGTGGACATGCCATGGTCCAGTTGCTCCTGTATGATCTCCCTTCAGCATTAGGAAAGCGCCTCCTGATCTCTAACCTCAGTCTGCCTCCCTTTATGTCTGTCTTTTGTGTGTCATGGCAGAAAGTCCTCTCTACTCATGCCACTCTATAATTTAAATTTTCTCCTGTATTATGTTTCTTGACCTTTAATTAACCCTTTTGCAGTTCTTTCAGCTTAGCACAGCTGAATCACAGCTTTCTGGGAGAGCAGTGCACCAGGCTGCACACAGATCCTCACAGTCACTTTGCAGGGATGAAAATTGGTTGTGTTTCACAGGGTGTAAGTCTGTTCATACGTTGCTGGTCTGGGGCTACCCTCTTCTACAACAACACAAAGTTGCTGTTCAGCTTGTGATCCTCTACAGCCTCTGGATGGTTCTCTGCAGAGCTGCTGGCCAGGCAGCTGTTTCATCCTGCAGTATACAGCCAGTTATTGCCCGTGTGAGGAGGAATCTGCAAGCTTGTTTCCAGAGTAGCATGTTTTCCAGTTAGATCTTAAAAATACCGGTTTTCCAAGATCATTTTGAATTCTAATCTTGTCTTCCAAACTCCTGACAGTCCTTCCCTGCTGGCTGCCATCTGTATATCCTCTCTGTTCCATCGTCTGAGGCATGAATAAAAATATTGAATATGACTAAGTCTGGGAGAGGCTGTGCCCCACCTATCCCATATGCCCTTCCACTTTAACTGGCAATACAGTCAAATATCCTTTCAGTATAAACCTCCTGCCCCACCATGTCTTCCTCTGGATTACACCATACCAAAGCTGACTTCAACGACTGTTTTCCTTATCAGGAACAAAAACTAAAGTGAAAGGCTGATGTTAAATTCCTTTCCTTTCTTCATGCTCATGTTTACTATTATTTAATAATTATTTGCTGTAATAATGAATTCTGAGATAAATAATCTTTAGGCACATAATTTATTTGGAAGTAGACATAGTATTTGTCCTTTCTTGTTCTCTCACCATAGCCAAGACAATCTCCATCTCCAAGCAGAGCATAATAATGTATCACACTAACACTAGTGCAAATACATTAATACAAAACTTCTAGATTCACTTGAATATTAAAAAAATTCTGTGAGCCTCTACCTAGTTATTTTTTTATCTCTTCTCTTGAGACTTGTGCTTCTGCCACTCCTTATTATTTTCTACAGTTTTTCCTCCTCTCTGCTGTGCCATGTTTGTTCCGCTGCCCTCTGCTTCCAGGCCCTCTCTGAACAGACAGCACCTTCCCTTCAGTAAAACCTTGTCCTCCATGCTGGAGGTTTGCAGTTGTGCAATTTTACCCTATTATAACCTCCTAAAATTCTTCCTCAGGTTGATCTACTGTGGTCTCAGCCTTGGAGAAAATGAGAGCATTTTGGGCTATAATACAGGGATTTCCCTGGCCCTTCCTGGCCTCAGGGGAGAGGCGGGGAGCAGGCAGTCCTCCCAGTGACAAGGGCACCTGAGAGGGGCTGAGTGCTGGGCTTGGTAACTCCTCGGCTGCAGAGAGAATCTTGAATTTTGGGCTTGTTAAATTGCCCTGTCATTATAAAAGCAGAGCAACTGCTCAGATCAAAAACCTACCCAGGCAGATTAGGAATGTGTCAGATGCTGAAGTCCTCAAAAGTGCTAATACCTTGCTGCGCTTTTATGTGGTTTAAGTTGCGCATTTGTTTTGGAGCCAACAGACAGCGCCAGAAAAGAAGACGAAGCAACATTTGCCAGTCCTCCCTTTGTAAACCTACATTGCACAGTGGGAAGCAGGAGAATTTACTTTAACTAAAGCCAAGTCAGTGGTTTAATCTTTGTAAACATGTCTTAAGTGCTCTGCCTCTTATCTTTATGCCGTGGCTTTTGTACTGAAAAAAAAAAAAAGAAAAAAAAAGGTAGAAAGCTGTTCAGCCAGAAATATCACAGTTCTGACATGAAAACTGGTCATCAGTCACTTTCCTGTGGAGCTCTGTGTGTGTGTGTGTGTGTGTGTGTGTGTGAGTGAGCTGTGTGTTTGTGCTCCTGCGTTGATGAATCAGCAACTGGTGGCCTACAGTGCAAACCCAGCCTGCCCCTGCAAGAGAAAGAAAGAAAGAAAGAAAGAAAGAAAGAAAGAAAGAAAGAAAGAAAGAAAGAAAGAAAGAAAGAAAGAAAGAAAGAAAGAAAGAAAGAAAAGAAAGAAAGAAAGAAAGAAAGAAAGATTAAGTAGTTAAAAGGGAAAAATCCTTTCACAACAAAATCGGAATTTGGAATTCTCCTGAGTTGTCTGGAAAAGTCTTCCAAGGAGGGAAAGGTCTTGCTCCAAGCTAAACTCAAAATTAGAAAACTATCTGGTTCTCTGTGTAAGTGCACACTTGTTTGTTTGAAGAAATCAGATTGATGTTTTAAAATGCTGTTCTTTTAAAAAACGAAATCAGCATGCAAGACCTGTTTGCTACTTTTTCAAGCTTTGTGGAATAGGTGAGCATTGCAGATGCTGCTAGTGTGCTAAAAGTAGATGTGAGAAATGGCAATTTAAAAACTCAGCTTTTCAAGTAAATCTTTTGCAATAATATGTTCTCCCTATCACATGCAGATTTACATTAGGATAGTCTTTTAGACCATGTATCACTCCTCATCACAGCACAAAGAATACAATACAAAATATTGGGAAATTCGAGGCACAAAATAGTACCAATTTGTGCAGCACCGAATAACTGGACATTTAAAATGGAACTGAGAGAATGCCATGCAATGTTGGTGGACCAGAGAAAGCTAACAGTGAATCCCTTTGACACAAAGGGAGCTTCAGGACTTCCTATTCCTACATTTATATGTAACAGTTGTATTTGCCTCATCTCTCTGTGCTGTGCAGATAAAGACACCCAGGGGACATTTTTCCAGGTGTTGTGTTTACAAACCTTTTCCTCAAGCGCATTTTTCTTTTTAATCCTTTTTATTATTTGGGTAACAATAAAGAGCAAACTGGATGCAATGCGCATTAAGCCTCCATTTTTCCCAGAAGTTTTGTGATGCCCCTGCAGGCAGACTGTTTTGGTTTTGGCACCAGAGGAGATCCCTTTATGCAAATAAGGAGCCTGTGCATCTTCTGAATCCCTGCTGAAGGAAGGTACTGTGTGCTGGTAACATGTCATGGGTTGCTGAAGGTGCTACTTCTATTAAAGTCCATAAAATATTCCAGGACTGGTGTTCAGAGGGACCAGCAGGATGTTTCCTCAGAATATAACCAGTGGTGCAAAGAAGCTGGGCTGTTTTCTTGACCTCTTTTGTTGACAGTGTTTTTATCTTTTGTGTAGAGTGACCTTCTGAAATAGCCTGAATTTTCTCTCCTAAACAAAAGAGACGCTATCATTGCCTCTCTTTTTTTAGGAGACAATAGATTCACTGCTATATTCAACTAGTAAAACTCCTGCATTAGATCTTGTTTCTCCTACAGCAGAATGACTAAGTAAAAAATGAACACAATGGCTTGTGTATAACTGATGACAGTGGGATTACATTTATTGTTATCTCCAAACAGAATGAAGTCCAAGTCAATAAAAGATATTAATTGTGCTTTAAAGAAAAAAAAATAGCTAAAAACAATGCTGGGAGGAATTCAACTGGGAGAAAGACTTTATTAACGGAAAAATCTGAATGATGATTGAGAGTCATTGGATAACACTTAAGGAGATGCCCAAAAAAGCCCCACCCAGCAAAAGAATCTGCATTCATTAAAAGAGCTGCTGCAGAAGGGAAGTAAAACTTATGCATATGTGTACTTGGATCCCAGGAGAAAATGAAAAACACTGTTAATGTCAATACATGTAAATTAGCAGGTAGATTTTGGAGAAAATGGATATAAGGGGAAACGGGTAACAAGGAAAACCATGGCAAGCAGAGCTGAGGAGAGTTGTCTATTGAGGAGTATTTTCTTGTATTTTGGGGATCTTAGTATTTCCAGAATAAAGAACACTAAAAATGACGTGTGTCCATTACGAGATGGAAATAGTAAAACGGCCAATCGGAAAAGATGTTAAAAAGAGGCTTACTCTGTCGTATTTTTGTCTTCTGTCCAGGGACTAAAACCCGAAACCCTAATCATTTACTCATGCCAGCCAACAATAATCACATAGTTTTTGTTCTAGTTGTAACTAAAGAGGAGGTTTAAACAGCAGATGATAAAGTCAGGCAAGGATACGAATAACCTGTATCCAGCAGTCTAAAAAAAAGAGCAAGCCAAAGAAAATAAATCTTAGCACACTGGGGAAGTTCCAGATGCCTGGAAGAAAGCTAGGACGATAAATGGCTTGAACCAGATAATTTGTAGACCTGTCAGCCTGATGAGGATCCTGGAAAGTGGAGTTGGTACTGCATAACATTTTGATCAGGCAGCAAGGGTGATGTGGAATCAATGGGGAATGTGCCAGATGCACCAAAAATAGGTCAACTTCTGGTCTCAAAATACTCTTCTGCAGGGGTATATTCATCACCTAAAGATGTTTCTGTATACATGTGTCTCTCTGAATCATGGGAGAGAGAATCGTGGGAGAAAGGAAGGAGGTGGGAGTTAGAGATCTCACACTGCTGTTGATGTTCTTCAGACTCTTCACAAACAAAGCACAAAAATATCCTGGACTGAAAAACATACCTGGGAGAGGTCTAAAGGGATCAGCAAACCAGAAGGTGGTCTGATTACAACCTAGAGATAGCTATATATTAACAGACAACTCAAGAGACTGTTTTAGTCTTGCAGACAAAGATACAAAAGAAGATCCAGTGGCTGGGGTTGAAAATACATTTTTAATTAAAAGTAATTTACTGTAAGAAAGTACTTCATCATCAGAGCAACTCACAATGGATAAAAAAAATGTTTATACTGGAGCTTTTTCCAGAAAAATCTGTTTTATTCCAACCATTGTCTTTGGATCTGAAGCTTGAACTGATCTCAGTAAGTCCTGTGGTCCGTGGAAAAAGAACATTTGCTTGAGGGTCCTTGATGAGTCCTGTCCCTAAAGTCCATGACCTGCAGAGAAATAAAGTAATGCTGCATGTTGAGCGATCTACTCTGAGTCAGATGTCTGACAGAGGAGGCCCCACTCCTTGTGAAATAAATTATTTCTCAATCAAGGCCATGTTTCATTTAGAAGAGTGTAGTCATTTAGGGTGAGTGTAATAGCTTGGCCATTCAAAAAACCACAGTGCACTTATCTAATGATAAAACCAGCAAACAGAGCAGTGGGAGAAGGGTGGCTATTCACTATCTTCAATGTCTTCTTTAGCACATCACATTCAAATATTTCCTTGGACTGGAAGAGATACTCTTTATTACAGAGATTAGATTTGTCCTTTTGGGAAAATGGGGTGGAGGAGGAAACTTTACAATGTTTTTGCTTTGTTCCTTTTCAAGCCATTATATCTGTATGTGAAAATACCACTGAGCAAGTTGGCAGTATCACTAATTCCCAACAGCACAATTATACCCATTTTTGCCCAAATATAAAATGAAAAAATAAAAAAAATTAAAGCCTTAAAAAAGGAAGAAGCACTATGTAAGGTAAAAACCTTACTTAGTTCAGAGAAAGGCCATCAGAGTTGCTACCTCCAATGTGTCTTTGCTAAAGCAGCTCAAACTTGAAATTACGCAGCAGAGGGAAACATCTGCAAACCATCAAAGATGGTGCAAAGGTTGGTGAAAATCTTTGTGGCCTCTGTGATTCATAGATACCAGCCAAATACAAACAAAAGCTTTTTTCTTTTGTGACAGACATAGTATTGTGGCTTGAATCACACAGAACCCTATTGTTGGGTTATTTTATCTTATTTCTTTTGCAGATTCAAGTGGGGAAACAGGCTTAAAGAGCTGTAGGGGCAGAGCCCATCTTGCATGAAGGCAAGTGAGGTGGCTGTCTCATCTCAGGCTCTTCTCTCACAGCTTTCTGTCAGTGGCTCTTTCTTCCCTCTCATTATCTGTCATCGTGAGATGGGATGTGACTGAAAATGAGGCCAGACCTTGATGGGCTGCAGGATTTTAGGACAACATCAGTGCAGATTTTAAGAACTTTTAAAGTTTCTTGGTGAAGCCTGTCCTTAAAACCTCTGACCTGCAGAGAAATAAAAGCAATACTACATGCTGAGTGATCCCCTCTGTGTCAGGTGTCTGACAGAGGAGGCCAGGAGGCTTGGGTAATGATTTGGGTGTTTAAAGTATACTCAAGCCCAAGCTACACCAGCAAGACTAATAGACAGCTGATCTGGGATCTGAAACTTAGCTCGACAGTCCAGACACACCTTTTGTTTTTAGGGAAACCCGATCAGCCCAAATGCCCTTTTTTTGCTAGTACTTTATTCCATGTACTCTCAGCAAAACTGATTAATGGACATTAACTGAAATCAAGCCTTGCCTCTGCAAAGTAATCTATTGTAGGGGCTGCCAAACCCAGCAGCCTGACTGAGGCAGGGTGGCCACACCTTTGTGCCCCCAGGACTGTCCCATGGAGGGGCTGAGCACACAGCCACCACAGGAGCACATCCACACCCACACAAGATGCGCATGCACGCATTGATGGCAGAAATACACATACACAGGTGGCTCAAATGGACCAATCCTGTCCTGTCTCTGGCAGTTCTAGGAAGTTCTAGGAGTGGAAAATGTACACATATATATAATGTGGGTGCCTCCATCCAGGGGTTGGATTGTCAGCCTGCCTGGCAGCTGCCCCTGCACCCCAGTCTCTGCAAGCACTGGTGCCTGGGCATGCAAAGTCCTGTGGCTGTGGCCCCACTCCAGGTCCCTTAGGTACATCCCCCCCTTGCTCAGCCTGGAGAAGAGAAGGCTCCAGAGAAGCATTTTTGCAGCCTTTCAGTACTTAAAGAGGGCTTATACAAAAGATGAGGAAAAAAATTTTAGCAAGGTTAGCAAGGCCTTTTGAGATAGGACAAAGGGCAATGGTTTTAAACTAAAAGAAGGTAGATTTAGACTCGATACAAGGAAGATTTTTTTTTTTTTTTTACAGTGGGGTTGTTGAAATGCTGGAACAGGTTGCCCAGAGAGGCAGTAGATGTAGACATTCAAAGCCAGGCTCTGAGCACCATCATCTAGTTGAAGATGCCCCTGTTCATTGCAGGTGGGTTGGATTAGATGACCTGTAAAGATCCTTTCAATTAAAAAAAATTCTATGATTCTACATATGATCAAGACTGAGCCATTTTGAAAATCAAAATTCCATCAAAAATTAGATCATATCTGGCAGAAGCAGCAGAAAAATCTCTGGCCATGCTAAGGTCAAAGGGGACTTTAGGCCTTTTGTTGAAAGCTTGAGTTCCATGTTTGGCTTGAGAAATTGATTTAGCATCCATCTCCCTGCAGCACATGTTGTGCATGAAGCCCTGTAAGGACTCTGCTAACTTGCTACTGTCCCCTGTAGTCCGTTGTTACCACAACTGATGATGAAAGGTTATGCCATGAGAACATTATCTGCACTAATGGGCTTCCCCTCAGTACTGGTTCATCTTACCTTGGGCTCCAGCATTCTGTGAGTCTAGCTGAGACTGATCTGAGAACCCCCGCTTTGATTTTTGATCAACTAGCAGAAATACTCCTGGCTTCAACACTAGAACTGTACAGAGAGGCCAGAGACCTGGCTTTAACTCATTCTGATCATAGCAAGCATCCCAAAAACGTGTGTGTGCATGTCCTTCGCCGAGATGGTCCCTGAGCCAGTCTTTGATACAGTCCCATAAACCTCCACCATAAGCATGCAGTGCTGAAAGAGATCACATGGAACCCTTCTGATCTTACCTTTTTGGCACCCTCAACAGCTGCTTCCTCAAGAAAAACAGGGACACTAAAAGAGACCAAGAAAGGTTTCATGGGGCTGATTAATCAGAGGCATTTCCCTCCTCCACTTTTCCATATCAGTCATAGATACAGTATTTAGCAATTTCCTTGGCAATTAAATTCTCAGTGGCTAACAATTCCCAAAAAGAAAAAGGAATGGACATTCTTAGCTGAAGTAGAATTGTCCAACAAGGCAACCAAGCGATGTCTACAAGTCCAGATCAAAAGACAAACAACTATTGTTTTGTTTAAACTCCTAGTATTTCAGGGATTAAATTCAGCATTTGGAATTGGCTTAGTTTTCCTCATTTCCTAGCCCTCCTCTCTCCAATTCTTTCCAACTTTGGTCACAGTAGGAGTTGTTGAGATGGTCTTAGACACCAGCCATCACCCAGAAGAAATCCCAGTTTACTCTTTCTGGATGTCAGCAGCAGTTATTAATACCTTCTTTCCTGTAGTGGTTTTGGAGGGCTGTCAGATGGGTTTGGAGTACTGTATTTACAGATCTTCCAAGGGTGGAGTACTTGTGCTTGTTTGGTAATGCTCTTGGCCCCTCGTGTGGCATATTTAGTGCTCCTAATCTGGAGGTGAAATGGGACCCACAAGCATAATTTTACAAGATAGTTCCACTACACATTAGGAGCTGAACTTTCCCTTTGCTACAAGCCATTTAAGAACTATATTCTCGTCATCTTTTTCACTTATTTCCCCTTCTGATGTAGCCAATGTTGGAATCCTTTGTAAAAACATGTCATTTATACTTCTGTAAGTATTTGCTATTGTAGACAACTTGCTTAGAGTTACCTGGCACCAGCAAGAGCAGAGCATACAATGGTAAATGGAAACTCATTTCTTGAGTCAGGTTAGGGCTGAGGGACTTTGTATTTGCTGTTTCCTAACTGTGAAAATTGCATGGAAAGTTCTGCAGGTATCAGCATTTTGCGATAATCATTTCCATATAGCCAAATAGAGAAATTCGTAATTTTGGTTTCTACACTAGATTTTGCAAGCTTTTAGAGCAAACTGAGAGACCTCTGAACAATATCCTCCTACATTTACATCTCAAAGTGTAAAGCTCTTGAGGGTGATGACTCATAAAACATTTCTCCCTTCCTCAGAGATCCAAGCTTGCAAATGGAAACAAGGTCTGCAATTCCAGTGAGGAGGCTGGCATGAGGGGTGGGAGGAGGTGTCAGGGCCCACACCACATTACATGATGATGGATTGATGGGACCACATCAATGGGCCCTGAGGGCTGTGTGCCTCTCTGGGTAAGAGGAGATGGCAGGAACACAGGAATGTCATTACTTAACCCACCCATGAGGCAAGAAAGGCCTCAAAGTCATTAAGCAACAGCCTGGAGACGCCTGGAGACTCACAGCTGAAGCCAGCAGGTGAACTTGGCTTCCTGATGGGAAATCTCCAGCCAGTGGAAAGTCACCAAAGCTCTCACCTGCTCCCCCACTTAAATCAAAGTCGCAAGGTGTCATGCCACAACACAAACAGAAATAAAGTCTGGCTCAACCTGCTAGCTATACATTTAGAAAACAAGGCTGCCTTGCTAATACCATGTAGTTCCCTTTGCAGCTCCTGATATTTTAAGTCTGGAAGAAATTACCCGAATCTAGTTGTGATTATAAGCTGAAGCCAGAGCACTGCTTCTGTCTCTTTTGTCAGTAGCCCTGTGGTAACTGGAATGGTAAAAATCAGTCAAAGGAATAAGAGAGAACAGTTAGCATCTCCTCACAAATGCTAAAAGCAGAACCAAATGACGTGTATGAATCATCCCATCTACCCTTATACAAGCTAGGATAAAAATGTAGCAGCCACACAATCTGCAATAAACTGTCATGCTCTGGGACATAATGCATGTCTTAGAGTTAAGCAGAAACTGTTCCAATGGCAATTTTATCTCACTACAGGTTTTCTCTTCCCCTTTCAGTTTTGGTTTGTTTTTTTTTTTTTTTACATTGCAGTCAGGGATTACTTACGTCCTTGTTAAGAGAATGTGTTAAGAATGTTGCTCAGAGGGGATATGGTTCCATCCACTGTTAGGTTTGCCAGTTAATTAAATTGCTCATTTAAGGCTCACTTAATCAGAGTGACTTCTCTGCTGCTCTATGTGAAGAAATGATGATGTCTTACTGACAGAGATTATACAAGTGCTTTTGTGTTTGATATAGTTTAGGAAGCTACTGCTCCTTTTGCTTTGCCTCCTGCAACAATATTCAGAAGACTGTATTTTCAAATGTAGCATTTAACACATTGCAGTGGTACAAACGTCACCGAATCCACAGGATGACCAGATCTGAAAGGCAAAGCACGTGACAATAAACTGAACAATGCCAGGGCATGTATCTGGGCACTGAGACTCAGCCATATATATTGTTGATGTGTTGCTGCTCTTCCTGGCAGATTTTCAGTGCAGCCCAAACACCAGGATCTCAAACACTCCCCATTTTGGGGGTTAGCATGGAATACTGACCACTCCCCTCAAACTGTTTGGGCGTGGTCACCCTACTCTGAAGATCTGCGCAGTGTAAGGGAAGTGAAGCCCGCCCTTTGCCCACTGTCCTCATTTCGGTGACGGCAGTGGACATAACTTATAAGTGTTGATAGCAGAATTTCTCCCACCTCATAATCTTATTTTCATTCCCTGTATTCCTGCATTTCCTATTCTCATCAGTCCTCTGTTCTATCACATTCACATAGCATGTTGCCAACAAGTTGAACAAGGACACCCATTATTATGTGCTCCCACAGGCAAGGTTTTTAGGGCTGAAGTGCTGGCAGACGGTCCTGAGTGCTGCATTTTCTCATATTTAGAGTCCCCTTCACTCAGACAGGCCCTACATCTGCTGAGCAAAGAGTGGGATCTTCAGTGGCCAGTAAGCTGACAGGGACCGAAGAGAGCCGATGGGGAAAGTTCTAGAGAAGAGCAGGGTGAGCCTCCTTCACAGAGCCAGAGCTGTCTCTCTACAGATGCTCCCTCCAGTGCAAATAGATGATTCTGTGATGTTCTGGAATTACAGTCTTATACCAGACCTTTTTTGGGAGCTACTAGGTGCAGAGGAGACTTTCCAGGCAGGCTAGTAAATGCTTTCTGGGTTCAGACAAAACAGGGGGATTAGGAAACATATATGTGTTTACAACCTTGCATTGGAAGTAGGTTGCCCTTGTCTGCCTAAATGATTTGTGGATGAAGCCACAAATTAGCCACTGCTGAGATTTATGTGGTTTCCTCTGGCTAAGCCTCATCCGCCCTGTATGCCTCACCACAGCTCCCTTGAGCAAGTGCTCCATAGGGCCCCCAGGACAGAAGGCCAGACCAAGGTCAGGATACCTCCAAATTCATCAAAATGAAGCCTAAATGAACCCCACACAACACGGGGGCACTGTAGTGTCTCCAAACAGCTGTCCCTCTCTCCCCAGAAGCTCCTGTGTGTCATCTGGTGCTGGATGAGGGGCAGAGCTGTCAGCACAGGCTTGCTCCATCTGTGCACACACCATCTGGGTGCCTTCTTCCCTTTCCATGCAGCTGCAGGTCTCCTGCTGCATATGTTCAGCCTCCCACAGCTGGAAGCAGTAAGAGGTAGTTTGATCTACACGTTATACACAGGAAGGATTGAAGTTCGCAAACTTTTAGCACTCTGCATGCTAGCAGGCCCACAATAATCTTTATTGGCTGGTTTGCTCACTTTGTGGTTGCCATTTTCATCCTCCTATGGGCATATGCTGCGACTCCTTTAGAAAGTAAACGCTCTTGTCATTTTGTCACCTCACTGTCATGAACCTCTGTCCACCACTTGCTATTTTGTGGAAAGAAAAACCATCCCCAGCATTGCTTCTGTCCATCAAGAGAAAGGGCTGAGCTGGCACTTTGCCATACATGGTGAGTGTAAGCTGGTACAAACTGTCTGAGGTTTTTTATAGTGCTTATAACCAGAGTATCAAAGCACTGAAATATTGTTAGTCATGTTTGCCTCCCCACTGATCTTATCACCAAAGGCCAATCCTACTGGAGACCATTGGTCTTCCATGCGGTATTGCTTAGAGGGTTTGTTTTGCCAGATGGACTGATCTGTAGCCAGCATTGGGATAATCTCTAACTCTGGGGTCAGATTCCAGGCTTTAATTAATACTGATGATAAACACACTGCTGGTAAGGGCTTTTTGTAAGGTGACTTTAGTGCAGCTTATAGATGTGTTTTCTGAAATTAATTTGTTTCATGTTGTGAAACTTCCAGTGCTTAAAGAGGTCTACGGACACTGTAAGTCTTTAAATCAAGGTTCAAAAATCCTGTGACAGGTGCAATTTGTGTGGGAAACATCACAAAAATGGATTTATAAGAGGTCTGTGATATTTAGAAATAGCTAACTGTGCTATTCCAAGTTGACTTGCAGTTTTCTCAAGGATCTATATAATAATTACATTATACCTTTTAAATTTCAATATATTTTCATGCTTTGGCATTCCCCAGACACATTGAAATAAATCTTGTGGGTTTTTGCATGTTGCAACAACTGGGTGCATGCTACTGTGGTCAGTTTTAATAGGTATTAATACAGTAAGTGGCAAGCAAATTATAACTGTTTCATATTAGACATAATTTTACTGCAGACAATTTTATGAGGAGAATGGAATGAATCAAATTCAGTAATTTGTATTAAAATATCTTTTACATTCCCTGTGTTCCAGTGGAACTGATGACAAGCCTAGAGAAGCATGCTAGGACAAACAGACCAGAAAATTAAATTCTTCTAGTTTTCATATGCTGCAGCAGGAATAATTTGCTTCTCTTTTTTTTTTTCCTCAGCTTTTCATTTTTCTTTTTGAAGAGAGGATTACGATGTAATCTTACATTTCTAAATCCTATCACAAATATTTTTTTTAGCTTCACAGAACTGTGATCTGTTCCAGTTTTTTTGGGGTAGACTCTGATGTGGTATGTGTGATAGATTGCATTTACTAGGATGTGAAGAAAGCCAAAAGGTTAAAGTCAAGGTTGCAATCTCAGGACTCTGATTTTTGAGGAATGTTTATTCTCTCAATTAAACATATACATATACTTGCCAGATGTCCAAGATCATATCATATTTTTGACATGCAACCCATGTTTAAAGAGGTTGTGCTTAAGCCCTGGATGCTCCTGAAAACAGAACACTTGAAGACACTGTGTGTCTTTGGGCAGAAGCTTTGAGCTCATTGTGCCCCATTGACCAGGAGATGCTTCCAAAGGCTCTGAAG
Organism: Geospiza fortis; assembly: GCF_000277835.1. Classification (NCBI taxonomy): domain Eukaryota; kingdom Metazoa; phylum Chordata; class Aves; order Passeriformes; family Thraupidae; genus Geospiza; species Geospiza fortis. The sequence goes on from NW_005054322.1 coordinate 5,176,656, forward strand.
GGTTCCATGGTTGCTGTCAACTGTGGAGAATCCAAGGTCAAAACTTGCTCAGTAAGAGCAGAAACTTCTTCAGCTTGGTTTTAGCTGCCCTTCAATTTAGTGTCCTTTCTGAGTCACTCAGCCAGTTATAATCAGTGCAGAGAGAGACAACACCTGTAAGGCTGTCTCTTGTCCCAGGCTTAGGTATTCCAGTCCACAAGGAAGGCTGCTGCATGTCTGCTCATCACCTACCAGGAGAACCCAAATTACAGCCTTGGCTAGGTATCTAGCATTTAGATTGTTTCACTGTAGGCTGGAGCACCACCAGCCAGCTAATTGAGAAGCAAAGACTGATGGAAGGTTTGTTCAGGTTTTGCTTGTTTGTTTTTGTTTGTTTATGTTTTGTTTCAAAGCCCTTTCCTTACCTTGGAGCACACACAGCCGCTTCACTTCTCTGAGTCAGTCATAAATCAGAACAATTAGTGCCTCCTCCACTGGATCTTTGCCACTTGTAAAATAAGGACTATGAAAATACTTGTGATGGTTGTTACACAAGGCTGATGCCTGGTCATTAGTCAGTGAATGTAAAGGGCTGTGTAATTCATGGATCAAAGATGTGGACCCTTTTTCCTTTGGTTTAGGGATTTCCACTGCACTCATCACTTGCTCTTAAATCCTGACCCTATAAACACTTCTGTATGACCTTAATTTTTTGTGTGAGGAGTTTCCTTGATGAGATGATGGTATTACTCACTACACAGCTACTTATTCCAACTCACTGTATTTATAAACCAGGACTGTTTCTCAGAGGTTCTAAAGGTCAAAGCCCTGTATATGTTTACATGAAAAAACTCAGGTATTTTCCATTTGAAATGTCTTTATTTATTGGCACTATAAATAAAAAAATATTTTGCTTTCAAAATATAGAAGATTTGTAAATATATAATAATAATAAAGAATCAAACAACCTTCTTTGTTCCTACTCTCCTTTTATTGATATTCATTAATGCTGTTTCTCTGGAGAGGGCTTAATTTTTCTACTACTGGTATGGGTGATATCTAGAGCTAAGTAGCGAGAAAGCTTAAAATAAAAGGAAAGATACTTTTTTTTTATAGCTTCTTGTTTATTTTTTCAGCTGGGCTGATATATTTTTCTGCATGCCTATCTTTGTGATACCGAAATCTTACCTACGCAAATGTTTTTTTCTTTTAGAAAACTTGCTTTTCTCATAGGGGTCACAATGTGATCAGGTTTTGAATTTTTATGGCAAGGATTCTTTTATTTTAATAATGCCTCAGTTTATATGGTCATGCCATTACAGGGATGCTTGCATTTAAAGAGAAAAAAATTGCAGGTAAGCACAGGACCTAGAAAGTACACTCTGAGTTTAGACCTTCCATAAAAGCAGCCTGAATCATGCTTCAAAAGAAAATAGCTTGTTTTCTCATCCAGTCTCACTTGGGGCAATTTTCAAGTTCTTGAGGCAGTCAAAACTCAATATCAGGTTTCACTGCTGGTAATTTCTTCATTAGTGCTGTATTGGCCGACATGTGAGGACTGCTTACTGGAACTGATGCGTTCAGCTTATAGTAGAAATTAAACTTCCTTTCATTTGGTATATCTCCTTAGGGGTCAAAATAGAAACAGAATGAAGGGAAGGGAAGGGAAGGGAAGGGAAGGGAAGGAAAAAGAAAAAAGGAAAAAGGAAAATCCCCACTCACTCAGGTATGGTCTTGGAGGACATCTCTCTCTTGTAGGCCAGCTGGTACAAGGGAAGGGAAGGGAAGGGTGTGCTGCTGCCACATGAGACTTCCACAATCTGACTGCAAACACCTTGAGGTACCCAACACTCTCCTGTGCATCTGCATGGCAAGGAGGGGGTGAGAATCCCTTACTTCTGCCCCAGCAAGGATTTGGGTGGTATAGTATAACAACCTAGACACGACCATACAGCTTCACCCTCTGCCACTTGCATCCTTGGTTGAAACTAGGTCAGAACAAAATAACCTGTTTCTGACCAGAAAACAGAAGGCTCAGGTCTTTAACTGCAGGCAAGGACCCCTGGGGATAATGATGGGGTGAAAAGGAAGCCACAGGTTTTTGAAACCTGGATGCTGCACGGCTGTGTCCAGGTCTCAGCCATGTTGAAGCACTCTTTCTAGGCAATACATTTCCTTCTCCACACTGCACTGTTAAAAAGCTATAAAAACTTCTGCATATCTGTCTTCCCCATGCAGAATAGTGGACTGTCATCTCTACATAGCATTATTAATATGTCAAGACCCATATGAATAAATGACAGGCAGCACTACTCAGGGACTTTTCTTGCAAGCCAGGTGAGTACAGTATGGTCCTGTGTTGTTTTGTGAGACACTCTGCTTTTCTAGAGTAGGAAAATTTGACTGGTTCTTGTAACATTCTTCCCTTTTGGACAGTCACGGCTCAGTTTGGTCTGTTCATGCTCTGACTTTAAGGCTGCAGCCAGGTCCTGACTGTCTCCTGTACTGAAAAAGTGCTGTGCACCACAAATATGCTATTTACCATATAGCTTCTTTTACTTGTACATATGCCATAACTAAGAGTTAGTAACAGCTAATAATTAAATATAGATTTCATATGAGTGAAAAACAAATGCCCTGCAGACACCAGATTTGAGTGCTAAGTGCTCACCTCCATCAATTGTACAAAAAGCAGGAACAGCTATAGAAAAGTCAGTACCCTCCTGCCAATGCCTTCCAGTGTCACCAGAGAGGGAGTTATCAGCCTTTCACGGTCATCCCAGTCTATGACTAGCTGAAAGGCCAAGCAGAAGCATCATAGAAGTCATGTAGAGTTGCCTTACCCATCTCTTGGCAGCATTCAGGAAAGAGACAGTTCACCTTCGGCAGGATTCTCCCCGCTTCTGACGCAGTAATCTTTCTGGATCTGCTTATTTTAAGTCTAGGCAGATGCTGAGGAGGAATCTGTGATAAATTCACACTCTTCATCTAGCTGAATATTCTGGGTATGTTCCCTTTGATGTTCATACAGAGGGTGAGACTCATGGCTGGAAAAATACACTTTTCTGTGTATATAGTGTATCTGTCAGAAGGTGTGAAGATCCTCTATCTGGTCAAGACACTTCTTGTGATTGCCATTCACCTGGCACAGTACTTAGGAAGATCATCACAGGTTTCCCTTCTACTGTAATAAATGTTATTGACTAGCAGGCACTGAAATGCTGGTAGAGTACACTGGCTAGAGCAGAAGAGCAACACAGACCTGTCTGCATCTATGAGAAATGCATAAAAACACACTCCAAGTTATTCCAGTCATTCTGGAAAACACAACAAATGCACAATGTGTAACACTATTCAAAATCACAGACTTAAAGCTCTGTGCCATAAAGATGACAGCAGTGAATATCATGCATAAATTTAACAAGTTGGAAAGAATAATCAACCTGTGCTTACATAACAGTTACACGAAAACTTCCTAAAAATATTTGCCATCATGGCTACAGCCCTCCCTTGTCTAGAAAGGTAGCCATGTCCCAGCAGCCCCAATCAATGAAGGGTGAAATGACCCTCATTCCCACCAAGGTAGCTGGTGAAATAAGCAAGCTGCATATCTCCAACTGGCAGGCTGTAGAAAGCTGGCTGAATCTGATCACAAGGTCTGCTGCTCCAAAACAAGGTCTTAGGAGATTGTCTTTCAGAGTCCTGGTGCAGAGAGAAGAAGAAAACAGTTATAGACAGAACTGGCTTAATAGGTTGGAACTCCAAGCAGTTGTCCAAGACCCCAGGACAGCAGCGCCCTGCTTGGTTCAATTTAGCAGAGAGGCATCCAGCAAAGGGCCTGAGCCCTTTGCCCAGGCTCTCTACAGCTCCGACACCAGCTGTACAGCAAAGCTGCTGTGCTTCCAAAAAAGCCCAGCAGCAGAAATGACAGAAAAGATTAATCTAATCTTTGCTGACCATCCCAGACACTGCACTGGACATGCTCATCACCAGCTCTCTCATGTGGATGTTTTTACATCATGAATGTAGACATTGCACCGTGGCATACCACCATGCAGATATCCTTACACCACCAGAGCTGTCCAAGCCAAAGTTCTGGGTGAAATCCAGAGCTCTCCAGATGGCCAGTGCCATCTTCTTGTGTCCTTCACTTGAATCTTTTCACAAGTATTTTGGAGAACATGGGATGAGATGGGGCTAGCTGGATTGTCAACACTGCTGCAGCTGAGGGCAGCACACCACTCAGTTTAGTCAGAAACACCCAGGATTATTTCCTGCTTATAACCCCTCAGAACATTCCCCATTCCCCAACTCACACCTCTGCAAAGTCCAAGAAAAGTAAGGCTGGAAATGATGCCTACCTCTTACAACTGATGCCACCCCAGAAGAACCTGATGCTCCACATGGTCATGCAGAGCTCTGGACAGAGAAGATTGTGCAGCACCCAGCCTACAACACTGCACTAGACAGTGCTGGGATGGAGAAGAGGGGCTCCACCTGCCACCACAGCACTCCTAATTATTCCAGAATTAATTTGCATTTGTTCCTTTCTGGCTTGCTGAGACAATTTCTCAACACAAGCAACATGCTGTACTTTCATCTCTGCTTTTTAAAGGTGTCTGATTGGTTGTATCCAGAAATAAAAGATTATAGTGTCTTTTGATACTTAATTTATGTTTCCTCCTTTATGATGGAGATTGTGCTGTTGGAGATCCTTTCTGAGTTCTGAATTCCTCCCTCTGCATCTCCCACTTGGCATGGACCCGTGTTCTCTTTTTTCCCCAAAACCCAAGCACCACTGAAGTCTCACAGAACGTACCAACAAGAACTGACTGCAGGCCTGGTTGTCCAGCTGCACAGAGGAAAGCTTTCTCCACATGCAATGATACTTTGCAACTTCCTAAATGGTGTAAGAGTCACAACAAAGTGATGCTGTACAGGATATGCTGACAGGCTCACATGTCCCATTTATTATTTTGCTAAAAGCTTCCCCTTTTCAGGATGTTTGAGAGCCCCCACCCTCAGCCTGTGAGTACCTTTGTTTCCCTGCATCTCCAAGGTGCTCTCTGGATTTCTGTGGGTTGCTGCAGCTGCTGTGGTAAGTGCTCACATAAAACCTCTGCTGGACTGAGTGCAAGTCAAAGCAGCCCTTGAGTAGGTTTCACTCATTCAGCAGCCTCCTGGGGATATCTCTCAATGTCTCATTTTACAGCCTGTCTTTTCCTGCGCTCAGCCTGTATAGTCTGTAATTTTTCCCTCATTCCCTTCAGCTCTATGTGGACCATGATCTGAGTGACCACTGATCCACACAGATCTCCTGGCAATATCCTTAAATCCTATGTGCTTAGGGAGGAAGGTGCCTAAAAGGAGCCACGTGTACTCAGTGCCAGACTCCTGGGCTTTGAGAGAACATACAGGGAGAAGGAGTCCACCACCAAAAAAGCCCATCCCTGTGCAGGAGCCTGCCCCACTGCATAGCCAGGGATGAAGGAGGAAACATCAGGTGGACACCCCTGCCCCTGGCTCTGCACATCTCCACATGTCCCTGCACACAGCCGTGTGTGTCACCAGTAGCAGAGGATCCTCCAGCCTCTGTTATGCTTTGGAACTACATTTGTTAATTGTTTCTCAAGTTCAGTTTAGGCAAATGCCATTTTAGCATAATTTTATTTACACTGGGGACAGATTAAACCAGTAATAATAATGACACATATTAGGTGCAGCTGTTCTATTTTTCCCCCCCAAGCAGGCCTGCAGCACTGTTTCCTAATTTAAGTCCTGGTGCTACAAATCTGAGTAAATTTTACACATGGGAATATTTCCTCTAGACTTGGTGGAGGCTGCTCAGATGTAAAAGGCTGGATTTTCTCACAATATTCTCAGGACTGAACCCATACTTTAAGTAGCCCAGTTTAACCTAATTTGTGCCCATATTAAAAAAAAAAATCACCAAATAGTGCCAAGGAATCCTCTGTTACTTTTCTGACCAAGTTTTGCTTAATTATTTAATCATAGTCATGCCAGTAAAAACAATGTGTTTCACTTTGGAAACAGTCTTGTAAAAGTCTGATGATGATTGTCTGTATCTCATCTTAATGATGTATAAATCTTAAAGACTTTGTCTCTTAAAAAGTAAAAGGAATGAAGTTTTGTTGGTGATGAGGTTTTTTTCGGTTTGTTGGTTGACTGTTTTTTTTCCTCTAAACCAAGAACAGTAGATGATTTCCCAAGATAATGAAACAAAAAAGAGATATATTCACAGTCAACCTCCTTAATGTGTACCCAAAGATGGTGAATATATATGCTGTGGAGTGACAGATTCACAGATTCTGTGTGACTTTTAAAATATTTTTTAATTTGTATCCATAGCATATTAAAAAAAAAGAACATAAATTATGAGAAATTGAGGATTAACTTGGGAAACTGTAGAAAATCTTTTATATCCTTTTAATTAAATTTATTTCCATTTATAGTTATTGTATAACTTACAGTATAAAATTTATTTTAGAATAGCCTGAGTTTCTGCACATCTAAATGCATTCTTCCATACAATAGGAATAATGTTTGTTTCAGAGAAGCCATGACATTAGACCTTATAAATTGTGGAATGATCCTCACACAGCAGGTATAATATAAAACATTCTGCCATGATTAATCTTTTCTTTAATAAGGACTGAAGACTAAATAGTTTAAGTTTCTAATAGCTCAGGAAATTTTCAGGATGCTCCACAGACATTTCAGGACACGACCCTCAGTTGGATAACAGAGTTGTAGCTCATTGAGTTTCTTGTCTAGCTGTTGATAATGACTTCTATTATTTTTTCCCATTCGTGATTTTTAAAATTCAATTTTCCTGTCATTGCTTTGTGCTGTTTTTTAGTTTCTGCCTTCTCTGACTATGATAGAAAAAAGCATTGAGCTATTGTGGGCAGATGGGGGCAGGGACAAGAAAATTAATTCTGCACAGGGCATTTGGCACTCTTTTAATTTTGCAGACTCGTCTTTTCTACTTAACAACATTCCCACTTAGCAACATAAAAACATATTTGCATTTAATAAAGGGGAAACCAGATGAGAAAGTAAAGCAGATCTTGCTGTGACCTTAATAGATTGTGAAAAAGAAAAGGAAAAAAATGCATTTCGGTGCTTCTTGTAGCTAGAGGCCAAAGCCTCTGGCTGTTGTTACAAGAACACTGTTAACACTACTAATAATGGGAGATCAGAGAGAGGATGTAACTGGAAGGAGCAGTTTACGGAAAAATTACCATCCCTCTATGAGACTCAATCACATACAGGCACAGAATGGTTGGTGTCACAATTCTACAGTTGAACGGCAAGAAACGAGTTGTTGCTGGATCACTGTGGGTACATCAACAGCAAAACAAAAAAAAGTGGCTAAATAGCGCAAAATATACTGTGAAAACAGGAAGGAAGAGCATGTAGGTGGGACCATATGGCACAAGCTTCTTCAGTAACTATAGAACACTCCTCTTCAGAGAATGAAGAGATAAGAGCTTGATATAGAAATGTTTTCCCATGCAAAATACTTACTTATTATAGAACATGGAGGGAATCAAACTTGAGGCTCCTGCTAGGATCTGTATCTTTGCTGGGGGTTTTGGTGCCACGTGGATTGAGGAGCACTAGCAGAGATGCAAACTCAATGATAAGCACAAGAATTATGCTTATGTCCCTGACTAGAACAAATGCAAAGGGAATTCATCCTGCGATTGGATGAAGTTTTACTCCTAAGGTTGGGAATAAAACTTGCTTTTTGTCCTTATTGTTTTCCTAAACATAGCATCACTTTTTGGAGGAGAAATTGTGTAAAAATTGATTTCTTTTCTTCCTTCTTTGTCAGGAAGATAGAAATTCCACGCCATTTTATTTGTGAAGAATTCCTGAAACATTCAGTCACAATAGAGAGGATGGAAGAAAACCTAGGACGGGTGTGTATGTTGAGTGAGGCAACACAGATGGTCCTTGTCAAAAAGTATGAGCCATGTGAAACCCTGTGAAGATACAGAGTGAGGTTTGCTGGAATATTGGGGTTGCAAAGCCTGGGATGTAGCCCTAAGAAACACAAAGCAGGAATTGTTTTCTGCTGCTGTGAGTGGTTTCAGCATTTAGGGTCTGAATTAGGGTGTTAGTCAAAGAGGAGCAAATTGAATTCCCATATGACTGTAAGAAAATGCATGGGAACCTCACCTTGGGCAAGAGAGAGGGCTTTGGATTCGTGAAGGACACATGGGAAGGAGGAGGGGGAGAGAAGAGAACAGTTTAAAAAAACAAGGACCTGGATAGTGCAAAAGGAAAAAAGGGAACTATAAGAAATATGATAACATAGTTATTCTCATTTGATTTTGAACTTCCATTTCCTAGAAGGGACAGAGGAACTGATTTACACTGAATTACCTCAGTAATGGGTAACAGGGACACCAGCTTCAGGCTTGAAATGCATTAAGGAATTTAACAGCTTTAACTGAGAATGAAAACCTTGGTATAAGTGGCAGGTGGGCCAGAACACAGACTGAAGTAGCAGAATACACAAAACTGCATAAATCTAGGCTTCAGTTATGGAAAAGGAAGCTAATTACACTTAATAATGCTGGTGTTGGAAGAGAGAACTGCAAGGAGAAGGGAAAGTTACCAGTCCAGGGAGAGGCTATTCCAAGGACATGTTGAGAGCATCATCCTGCTTAAGTGATTTGGTCATTTCACTCAGGAAATGGAAACTTCACAGATGCATTATCTCCAGACATATCTTCTCCTAGTTCTTTCCTCAAGGATGTCTGGATAATGGTGTCTTGTGGTTAGCTGGACAACCTGTGCTGTGCTGTCTGGATGCAACCCCAGCTATCAGTCTCTGATGGCAATCTTCCCAGCTAAAACAATGGTCTTTTACATGTACCCGTGATGTAGACCCAGCAAATATATAAACCATAACTGGGGATTTTTTGGTTGGTTGGTATTTGTTGTTGTTGTTGTTGTTGTTGTTGTTGGGTTGTTTTATTGGGGTTTTTTTTGTGTGTGTTTGTGTGTGCGCATATGCTAATCACCAGCAAGTGATTTTATTTTAAATGAACATGACAAAGCAAGGGGCCATGACAGCAGGAGCACATTGTAGGAGTTCTGGCACAAATCCATTTGAGCTGTACCAGACATTCATGTTCTTTATAATCCTGGCTATTCCTGCACCAGCAAGGAGAGGATATCTAAAGGTAAACCCTGCATGCACTTAGCAAGACTTTCAGCTGACTAGTTTATAAGGGAAGTGCTGCCTTCAGCAAGACCAGAAAGCTCTGGAAAAACAAACATCTCTTATCTTCTAGTATTTCTTGGAGCTGAATCTCTCCTACCTTTTCCTAAATTACTGTTTTCTTTTCAAGAGATCAAGACCCAGAGTAGGATTTTCCATCCCTCTGCCTGGCCACAAGGACTGCTCACTGAGTTTGGAAAGAAAGATAGAGGTGATTGGAACAAATTAAGCCGGTCTGCTTTCTTGATACTGTTGGCTCAAGGGAAGCTGTTTCTCTGAACAATTATAGTATTGCTAAGGAAGTTCAAAAAGGGAAGAAACTGACTGCAAAAAGGATATCCAACTTCCTACAAATATTTTTTTTTCATTCTAATGGTAGAAATAGTGCCATTTTCGATACATAGGAGCAATTTGTCCTCAGAGTATCATGAAAAGGCTGTGGAGATATCCTTGTCCTCAGAGTGCCAAGGGAAATGCTGCACTCAGAACACCCTCAGAATATGTAAAATGCAATACAGCCCAGGAGACAGGATGCTTCAGTGAGCACCTCATGGAACAGCACCATTAAAGACTGTGTAAAGTCTAAGAAGATTTTTTGCCAGAGACACAGTTTTCATTTTCCAATGAAGGCCTAGGGAATTGTTCACTCATCCCCTCTGTTAAATCAAATGACTCCTAAGCAGTGCAGCTCCATGGAAGGCTGAACCCTGGGCAGAAAAGCACCCACAAGTCTAAAGACAGCTGTAGGCCAGCCGGGGAGTCAGGGGCTGATTTTGGGTCCCTGCCTGCAAAGTGCAGCTCTGTGAGCCACTGCAAGCAGGAGAAAGCAGAAGTGTGTGGGAGGTTTGTACCAGAGAAGAATGAAACTTCTTAATTTCAAAACCTGGTTGCCATAGAACAAAAAGCAGTTACTTCAAATGTTTGGAAAGGGGAGTTTCTTCCTGCTAAACACTTAGGCCAGTGTTTGTTCCTTGCTTAATAAAGTCACTGTAAGAGAGCAGAATTAATTGTAATAGTAGTGTTTTGAAATGACATATTTTCCTGCTCCGAGATTCTTAACATCTATTGAGATTGTCAGAGACTTAGAACATCACTAAATACAGCTGAAAATTTCAGTGTAGTGGAAACCGGAAATGTCTAATGATTAAAAAAAAGTTCATTTCAGATTTTTTTTAAATTTTTTTTTTTTTAGTTAATGTAATGTGGTTTTAACTTTTAGTCTACTTTTTCACAGTATTATACAATGTGTAATTAATGACAGCATGCAACTACTTCTCTTAAGTACTCTTATTTAAATTACCTTTAAAAATCACAGAGGGAAGAGAGGTGAGTGTCATTTAGCAAGTTTAAATTTTTATCTTCTTTTTTTATTTCAAAGTGTCTCCGGCTTTAATTTTGACACTTGCATAAATGCCAGAACATTGTGTAAAAAAAAAAAACAAACTTAAACATTAAGTCCCTTCAAAACTGAATAAAGAAGTTCTGGAAGCTCTGAAAATATTATTTTCATTGTACAAGTGATAAACTGGTAACTTATATCAGATATTACGAAAATCTAGGTTTTTTACAACTAAGTTTAGATTTTTATGAAAATTATACCTTCAGACAGTACAAAAAGCAAGACAGAATAAATTCACACTGGTCTATTATAGACTACTCTTCTGCAGAGTAGTTTTCATGCAAGTTTGTGAAAACATATACACTTTTGTTCTAGAGCTCTTCCTTCAGAGACACACTCATAGTTCCCACTAAACCTTGTGGTTTAGTGCATGTCGTTGCATGCATAAATCTGCAGAAAGAACTGGGCCTAAAGTTTGAACAAAACAAAATGATCAGATGGCCAGATAAATTATGGTGATGGAGGATATGACTAGGCAGGGATGGCTAAATTAATTCAATTGCTTCATGTTTGCCATAGGCAAACAGATACCACAGGTTAACTCTGAAACTTGCTGCAATGCTAGTTTTCATGTGTTTTAATTCTTTTTAGCTGTGTTGACTGAGAGGAAAACTGTTTTAGAGAGAAAATATGCATTTATATAACTTTTCTGAGAATAAATATGGAATTGATTCCAGATTTTGATGTAGCAGACAATGTACCCATGTAAAACACATCAGTATTTAGACAAAATAATATTCTAGAAAAATTTGTCATTTCTTAATCTGGAGGGCAGCAGCTGGCTGCGTAGGAAAGCTAAGAGAAGCTGGACTTTCATATATGTCACCCTAATGAACAGGAAGAGTCCTCTAATGGGGTTAAATCAGCTCTAATGAGCTAAATGACAAGTGGGCATCAAATGGTGGGCACGATGTGGGAGAGGCAACCTCCTGTACTCCTTTCAGACATGGCCTCCTGGCTTTAGTGAATGCCACAAAGAGATACAGAGGGGAGAGAGGAGAGTACCAAGGTCCAGGCACTGCCCGGGACTCCCACTGTCACCCCTGTGCAAAATCAGCTTTATTACTCCCAGGGGTTGTGACTCCATGGGAAATGCATGAGATCCTACTGCAGCTCTGGCATTCAGACCTGGAAACCTCTCTCCCCAGACAAGATAACATCTGCTGCTGCAATTGCAAGGTGATGTGATATTAGTCAAGCAGTTTAAGTGGTAGCAGGCTGTGCAGGAGTAGAGAAAGTTCAGGTTTAAAGGCAGCTGTCAATGCACAACTGAGCAGGGAGGGGGTGGAAGGGAGAATTGTTACAGCTGCACATAATGGCATTTATTTCTAGGAGGGGAGGGTTGAGGTTTGGTAGTTTGGGACTTTTTTAATGTAAATAGAACCTTAGAAATTAATTGCCACCTTCAGTTAGGGAGGTGGTCAAGGAGCCTCTCTGGTGTGGAGTACCCAGCAAGAACTCCCACAGACTGAGCATGGCCAGGAAACTTGCACGTGTGTCAAAGCTGCCTCTTTCTCTGCATCACGTTTCATGTTTGCAATCTTAAGGTGAAGAGAATGGAGAAGTGCTCTGACAGCATGAAATAACCCCAAGGTTACACACACACACACACACACACACACACACACCCCCTCTGAATCTACAAAGTAGAGGCCAACTCCAACTCCACCATCCTGTCCCTGTTCCATATGGGAGATAATTTGTATTTGCCCAGATGCTAGGGAAGTTGTAAATCCAAGAAGTCTAGAGCATGGACTAAATAGGTTCTGGACTGCCTGTATGATCCTGAGGGTGGGAGAAATGCAACCCCCTGGGTGCTGCCATGAACACCTGGCCCCTGTAAAACACAGAAAGCAAAGCAGGACCTTAAGGCAAATCCTTCAAGATGCAGGTAACTCAGGGACTAGGCATCCCTCCCATCCTGACAATTCACACCACAGGTATCAGCAAGGTGTTGCAGCAATGAATCCTGTATTTTACCAGGATGATTTTTTTTATATTACACCAGCACCCAAAGTCAGACATTTAAGCTCTTTGAAAACATCTCCTGTTCAAACCTGGGCCTCATGGCAAGTCTGCCTCATCTCTCCCTTCAACCATTTGGTTGGTATCCAGTTTTTGTGGGGTTTGGGGGTTTTCTCAGTGTGGGTTTAGGGGTTTTTGAAAATCTAAGTCAACAGAACAAGTCTGTGAAAAATATAGCAATGGTTAATTTCTAATGAAAGAAATGTGCAGACTTAAGGAATACATGGAAAGAGCGAGCTCTGGACTCTCCAGAGGGGGTATTACAAAAAGGGGTATTTTTTCCCTGACTTCTCATGGTGTCCTGGGGGAATGGGGAGGATACCACGATCTTTGTGTTTTTTATTGCCACCTTCCCTATCTCTGGAAATTATGATACACACAGATGCAGATGCTTCTCTCACCAGAGTAAACCCACAATAAATCTGATGGTTTTGAGTAAACTGGTTACACTTCCCCAACTGCCCCCTCCCCACACCACCCTGGTGTCCCCGCCATGCCCCAGGGAGCTCTGAAAAGCCTTTGGCCGGGGGTGGGAGGAGGGGAAAGCTGAGAGGGCTCAGTGTTGCTGCCTTGCGAAGTGACAGATAGAGCCAGCCAGGCAGTGCCCTGGCCCTGAGCACGATGATATTCATTTCACACAGCCCTTGCCTGTTCCAGCTGGAACGATAGGAGATGCAAACTTTGACTTCTGCGTTTGAAAGAGATATTGTTTGATGGAAGTGTGTGGGTGGCGGGTAAAACAAGCAGCTAAGTGTCAGCACAAGAAGCAAACATTCTCCTTCCCTCCCTCCCCAATGTAGTTTTTGACGTAATGAGCATTGCTCCCAATTTTCCTTCCAAATAGGCATTGCACCCATCCCCATGGCAACTGTCATGCTCAAAAGATGTCCTGTCAGGAGGCATGAAAGGCCCAGAAACATTTGTATTAGATGGTCACAACCGTGCTAGCTAATGCTTAACAAATACACCACGAGGCTGCATTCGTCAAAATGAAGAGCACAAACATTTGTGTTCCATTAAACAGAAATTAATAAGATTCAAATAGGAAGAAACCAAACTGGACTGGTTTTTTTGTGTATACAGCTGTGTTATGAAGTAATACAAGGAACGTTAGTATGAATAATGATTGCACATGTGCATTCAATTTATTTCTTCTACTTCTTGTATGGTCTCCTTTAACCCTTTTTCTCTAAAGGTTTTTCAGAAATCAAACACAGGTTTAACAGCTGGGCAAGACAGGGATTTCAACTGCTCCTTTCACACTGCCAAGGCCCAATAGCATTTCTTTATTTAAAGGCACTCTGGGTCATTGGGAAGTTGGGCTTTTGAAAAATGTTCACATACTTCGTGATTGAGTACATGAAAATGGTGGTCTCAATTTTACCAAGGAAAAGAATCTGTCCAGTCTCTAAACAAGGCAGGTTGTATCCAGAACCACTGTGCATCTTCCTACCTCCCTCGGCCACAGGGAAGCAGAGCTGATTTATCCCAGCTGAAGATCTCGCCTTGGGTCCAGGCAGTGAAAGAAAATAACAAAATAGAATTGTGTTTCCAGCTCAGCTGAAAATCAAAAGTGAAAGTTCAGGAAGACAGCAGAGCCTCTTCCCACGACAATCCTTCTCCTGACTCCTCATCACCAAACATAACTTAGAGCAGTTCCTTTCACCCACTGCTGCAAGTAAGCAACAAAAGTGGACTGTGTTACACAGCCTGACAATGACAATCTGTACTTGGCTTCATTGGCCACAAAAGGCTGTGGTAGCTTTGCTTCCTCTGATCAGTTTAACCTCATGCTTTTTCTTGTGAGAAGGGAAAAAAAAGGAAAGTTGTCCAGGATTCTGATTCTGCCACAGGCCTAGGCCTGCTACCCAGTGTGTGTGGGTGTACCAGTGCCTGGCCAGCCTCCACATCTGCTGCTTAGAATTATCCTTTCCCTGTTTTGACCTCCTAGCTTCACAGGCAGCAGAAATAATCATACCAGAACCTGCATTTCCATCACACAAGGTTTATATTCTCACAAGGTCTAGTTTTGCAACAGTTTGAATGTGTATCTATATTTGTGCCAGGACTCTTACCTCCTCCTCCCCCTCTTTCCCCTTATACTCCTGTCTCTTTGTCCCTGAAACTCCTGTTATCCCCCAACCCTCCATCTCTCTGGCTGAAGTGAATAACACCCTTATCCAACACTGGGCAAGCGGGAGGAGAGGCAGCAAATGGAAAACATTTCTCTTTCTGGCTGTTATTGCAAAACAGGAATTTGCTATTCCATCAGCATGCACGTGTCCAGACCTGGGCTTTTGTAGAAAAGCCAACTTTCACTTAATCCTTTGGATAGACAACTATTTTTTTGGAGAAGTTTCACCAGTCTCCCATATTCCCGTCCTTAGTTTCCCCAAGCCTTTTGTCCTGGTTTAGGGCAAATTTGGGAGGAAACTTCCAAAGGGGTCCCTCTAGAAAGCAGATTCAAGTGGCTCCTTCCCCAGCTGGTTTGGGAACAAGATTTCCTTGGAGAAAAGTGGGAAAACCCTGTTTATTTAAGAAACAAAGTATTCACAAGCAGAGAAAATGGAAAATATTAAACAATAAATCTTCTCGCTGTTCTGAGAAGACGGCAAATTCAGGAAGTCCTCTTTGTGGGGTCATAGCTTGGCTTGCTCAGTCTCTTATCAATCTCTCCTGACCTGGAAAATGCTGTGTCCTTCAGGACAGGACAACAATCTAAAGAGACCAACAGTCTTCCCCAAACCAAACTGCTGCATTAAGCAACAAGCTCTAGTCAGTTCTGGATGACTATAAAACAGCCCTGGTACAGGCTCATTTCTGTTGTTGCATCTCCTGTGTTTGCTTTGTAGTCATGTGAGATGATGAGCCCTCTGCCCCTTGTGTGAAGCACTTTCCACCTTCCTGAACATCTCCAGACTCTGAAGACACCCAGTCTTGGAGCACAGCAGGAAACTTAGTCCACAGCACATGTTTTAAATATTGGAAAATTACTATTTGCTGCAACAAGAAAATCTTTGCTACAACTAGACCTTTCCTGAAAAACTCCTGTTTAGAAGCTCCAGACCAAGCTTCCCTCCAAAGAGAAAGAGGAGAACTCCTGTAGAAACACGTCTTGGTGCAGCTGCTTAGCTGGGGGTTCAGACACCTGGCTCAAGCCCTGGCCCCAAACCATGAGAAAGATATTTAAGCAGTGCCTACACCCTCCAAGGTTTGTGCTGCAAGAAATCGACAACTATTTTAGAGTGTGTTAAATACACTGTCTCTCCCTCTGAATATTTCTGAAAAATAATTATCTTGGAATCCACTGAAACAAGGATTTATTGAAAAAAAAAGTAGAAAAAAATTTCTAAATTTATCCTCTTTATATCCTTTCTTTATCCAGCATCTTGAAGGACAACAACCAAATATTCAGTATTCCCATGTGGAATTTCCTTCTTCCAAGAAGAAAAACAAAAAGTGCAATTATGCTGCTAAATAGCTTACATGCCTAACAATATGTGTTATGATAAATTCTTGCCATATTCATGATCAAAAGTCACAATAATGGGTGTGACTTTTAATGCCAATCCTTTCAGGAATATTCCACATTTCCCAGCCCATATCCCTCTAAAAGATCGTAAGTTTTCGTGATCTTGTGTTTGACATATCACACGTATTATTTCAGCTCAGGCCATTGTTTTAGTGAAGCCTTGGAGCCTTTGCAGTCTCCAAGCCTGCATAGAGAGACATCTTTGAATGATGTTTCTGGGCTAAAATCAGGCTTTGGTTTTTTATATCTTTGTCACTCCTCAGCTGGACAACATGGTACACGACAGGAGCCTCAACACTCAGGAAATGGGGTCCATGTGCCTCTTAAGCAATATGAGTTACCATAAGTTTGTCAGGCTTATTCTTCCCTCTCTGGAATGTTTTCTGCTATCTTTTTTAAGAAGCTCAAAATTTTTTGAGCTTTTTAAAGCTCAAAAATTGTTTAAACTTCAATTAAAGAAGCAGAAGCAGAGAGAGATGACCTAGGAGGACCACAGTGATACTGCCTAAGCATGCAGTGCCACGTTTGGGAAAGACAGAGCCTACCTGAAAGGTGATGAGGAAAAGCTTCACAGCAGCAAAACCAAAAGGAAGACCAGGGAAAGCGTGGGCGCCCTGCAGAGTAGGGCAGGAGACCTGGTGACAAAGGACATGGAAAAAGACCAAGGTACTCAAATCTCTCCTCCTCGTCTTTACTGATAAGATATACCTTCAGGAATCCCAGGTTCCTGAAACTGGTGGAAAAGGTGGGAACAAGGACCAGGTTAGGGAATATTTAAACAAACCAAATGTACCCATGCCCATGGACCTGGCAACCTGCACCATTTGCCTTTTTGCCATTTCTTTCTTGAGACTGCTCCGTAAGAGGGATGGCATAATCTCTGCCAGGCCTCTGGCCTCCCTCATTTCTGAGTCAACTTCTTTAAATGAGCAGATTGTTAAGAGTCCAACATATCTGTACTCAAAGCTGAACAACATGAACTGATAAAAGTCAAACTTCACGAAAGATATTGCCTTGTGCGTATTAGCCAAAAATTCTACCCTTGCTTGCTTGAAATCTGTATTTTATTTAGCTAGTCTACATGAATATGTGGTTATAGCTGCAGCATGAAAATTCTGGTAATAGCCTTTAAAACAATGACTGCCCTGGCCCAAATATTTTCCTTTATGTCAGTGAAATTTCTGATAATTAATTTTGACACCTTGTATTAAAATAAAAATAAAGAACCCTTACTGAGGTTCTTTAGCCAAAAATGTAGCATAACACTCAGAGAAGCTTGAATATTGTCCAGAAGACAGGCGTTTTTTTGTCAAAAAAGGTTTCCCTGATTTTACAAAATGGAAATGTTTCACAAGAATCTCATTCAAAGTTTGGCACTTAAATGTAAATATAACATTTAATTTTAGCTTTCTTGAACTGTCCAAAAATTATTCTGTTCTGGTCTACACCAAGAAGACCTCAGAGTTTTGAATTGAAATGCTGAATGACAGAGGTAGGAAGGTGAATAAAACCCTCGCACTTTCACACAGGACAAGAACATCTAGTAGATGTCAGGCTGAGAGCGAGCAAAAGGAAGCTCTTTCATGTGTGTTTATGCTGAGGATGTCCTTCAAACAAGATGACAATAAAGGTTTGGGGCATGAATCCTATGTGTGCTACTACATACAAAGACACCAACTCCAACACAGAAAGTCTCTGATCCATGACTACTAGACAGTATTGTAGTGAAGAATTGCTGTTTGTTTGCTCTTTGACATTTGGTACAGGATGCCTGGTTCAGGGCAACATGAACCTTTAATCTTCTGTTTCCAGGGAAGTAGAAGTGAGCTTTCTGACTGGTAGCAAAATCTGGTTTCCCTCTGAGTATTTTCTGCATGTTCTATCTTTATGTTTTTCAGGACAAAAAACCTGCAAAACAAATACAACACACAACCCCTCACACACCCCCCTACATTCAGAGGCTTTTATTACAAAAGATTGACTTTTTTTAGAGAAAAAACCACAATCTTTATAAAATTTCAAGTTTGTTATATACTTAAAAAACATAAAAGAGAAAATAATGAAGCATAGAAGAGAAATTTTAAGCTCCTTTAAACCAGGTAACACAGCCAAACACTCTTTTTCTTTCAGACTATACTTTGCTCATAATTCACTTATTTATTTCAGCAGTTATTTCTGCAAAGTGTACCATGCCTTATGTAACAACACAAACAAATTCAATAACTAAGCCAACTTTAGTTTCTGCTCCCTAAATTTGTAGTCTGAAAGAATTTAGGTCAGGTGTACCCTCAGCTTTTGGAGAATGGTCTTGTCCATTTTGCTCAGGGAACCAAGAGATTCCAGAAGCATGAAAATTACTTAGCTAGGGTCAAAATCCAGATTTGAGATGTCATCTTTAATTTTTAATGCCCTTGGCTTTTCCTATTGGCATAAGAATCACAATGCTGTACTATTTTGGAAAGTCTATTTCTTATTATTTTATGTAAACTTTAGGAAAAGCAACATGGTTAGTCATTCAGTGATTAAGTATGAAAATTGTTAGAAGGAATGTTTACAGTTTATTGAAACATTTGCTAACTACCATGTGAAGATTTACTAGTCCTTGAAAACTATGATTATTTTTCCAGGACATTGGAAGCTCTTTTAAGACCTGTTACAATCCAATATGCAATTCTTTTTCAGTGAGATTTCACTAAGTGTTGAGCTATTTTTCTTTATGCTATGCCTGGCACGTATATGTAGCAAGTTTGCAAGTTTGGCTGTCATAAATATTTCTTGAGAAACAGCCTTGGACAGAAGTAATTTTTCTAAATTAAATAAATATGTTTTTTCTGATTTTCCAAAATACCCAAAGGAACTAGCTCACATTCTAGATCAATGGCCTGCAAAACTGCACCTTGAAATATGACGACTTTTTTTACAAAATGTCTCACAAAGAAACAAAGAAACTCTGCAGAGGATTGGAGTCTACAAACTTTACTTTCTCAGAAAGCAAGTTTTCCTATTGATTTTAATGGTGTTAATTATCTGAATGTTTGTGTTAGCTGATAGTCAGTAGCATTTTGCACAGGTGTCTGTACAGTCAGTATTATTTTGCAATTAGTTTCAGGGATATTTGGACTTATAAAAAGGAATTAGGTTTGTTTGCTTTCTTAGGAAAAGGAAAATTCCAGTCCTCTAACAGATAAGGATTTATGAAAGTAAAATTCCAAATAATTTTAGACATGGTCCTCAAATCCTTTTTTTTGCATTGTCAGTTTGTATAAGAGGAGTTGAAGACTCCAAGTTAAGAAGCATAGGGATAGGAAATAAAACATTTTGAGGGCTTGAACCTCCCTGAAGACAGTAACTCAAGTTGGGCTGGGGGGTCTGGGTGCAGCAAACCACTGTGGATGAATTTCAAACACACTGACTAAAACCTTTAAGAAACAATGGAGAGATAGAGATTTAAATGAGATCTTAATGGCTTTGTTATAGGAGGGGGAACAGGAGTGTTACAGAACTTCTGTCTCAATACCATGAAGCATTAGAAATGTGAAGGCGCAGATGTGCATAGGGAGGGCAAGAGCAGCCCTGAACTCACCCATCATTTAACACCACGCAAGAGCAGTGAGGAACCTAAGCCAGAATGGGCTTCAGGGTGTTCAAGACTTCACTGTTTGCTTGAAGATAGACATCACTTCAGCTTAGATCTCTCTGCAAGCAGGGCTTTGTCTTGTCTCAGATATGCTTCTTGTTAGCTTTGGCAATAGCTGCACAACTATCTCTCCTCTCAGTGGTCTGCCAAAAAAAAGGTGAATTGAATGTACAGGAAGACTTGGGTCTGCTCCACAAAGTGTTATCCATAGAAACAGAGTCAGCAAGTCACACAGATGTGCCCAGAAAGGCTATTAGATCATCAGGATTGATTTCCCAGGATAAAATAGGCCATGATTTTGTTCAGATTTGTTTGGGTTTGGGGGGTTTTTTTGTGTTTGTTTGTTTGTTTTAAATTAAATTTGTTCCATATCATGTTTTCTGCCTTGAGTTTCTCTGAATCATAGTCTTCCATATATACATCTAACCTTGAAGTGAAGACTTTTGGGACAATAAATTGCTTTGGCTTTCCAAAACATTTTCTTCAGTTGTACTTTTCTTCACTTTAGTCCCAAAATATCTTGTGATGAAAGAATATGTGGCACATTCAAGTTACTTATTCATCCTCTTTTTTGAACAGATTCTGAGGTCTTGCACTGTCCAGAATTTTTTCCCTGCACTGAAATATTTTTCCTGGCTCATTTTTTAATATCTTCAGTTTTTCAACATATTTTTATAACTATGGGACGGCCAGAACTGTACATAAGGTTCCAACATCTGTGTTCCTTCAGCTATGTACAAATGTAAAATTATATCTGTATTTCCAACCATATTAATTGGCAATATTTTCTCATCTATAATTTCCTTGTTACATTTGAGTGAAAAGTTTCTTTAAATTTCCTTTTACCCATTGAAAAATGCAAATTGAAACAGACCAATAAATTTTCTGAAATACTGTTACATCTCGAAATTATTGCAGCTGAAAACATGTGTTTTCATATATGTAGGGGTACAAGGAGAACCTAAAAAACAGTTGAAAAGTATTGAGTTGACATTTTAAAAACTAAGTATTTGAATGTTTTAGTCTGAAATGTTTATTTTCAAAATTTGTTTCGGCTTTATCGTAAGAACATTTTATACTTGAACACCAAATAAAATATTTCTGTGGGGTCAAATAAAGTAATTTCTTCAATCTATTGTGGGTTTTTTAAGTCATCGATCAAGAATAATTTAAAGAACAGAATAACAAACTAACTAGGAAAGATTTCTATTCTGCTTCCTTTATTGATCATTTTCACTTTGTTTTCTGTATTTTTTTTTCCTTTAAATTTCTGTCTGATGAGAGAACCTCTCCTTAATTTTGTTTAGAGTTACCCATTTGCCTTCATGAGTCCTGCTACAAAGCCAACATCTCAGTTATCTGAAATTATCCTGATACTCTAAAATCTATTAAGCATCTCCTAAATATCAGACCACTAAGTCAAAGGTCACCTCAGATATATCTTCCTCTGGAACAGGTGATTTTTAACAGTATATTGCTCTGTAATACTCCTGTGAGCAGCACCTAGCTCCTTCAGCTGCTTGTGAAGTGTCTCATGGAATGGTTTATTTCAAACATCACTGGCTACATCTTTAAAAGAAACTAAACTAAACTATGAAATTCCTATAGGAATTCCTCATTGTCCTCTTCTCCTTTCATGATCCACCTACAGTTCTACAATGGAAAGACAGGTATTTAATGGACCGATTTATTTCCCTGTGCCTTTACTTTCTGTATTTCTTTTCCACATTGCCATATTCGTGTCTGCATTATCTTTTTCCTGCCATATCTTATATATTATCACTGCAGTTCTTTTATACCTAGTTACCTTTCTCCTTCTGTCTCTTGTTTGTGGAATTGAAATGCTCTGGTCCATGCAGTACTTGTCATCTAAAAAGCATTATTCCTCATTATGCTTTTTCCTGGCTTTTCTTTCCGATTCCTGAAATTTGCAAGAGCCCATCTCCACTTATAGTTAAAACTGTCCTAGTATTTATTCTCTGTGAGTCCTATTAAGCATTCTTTACCTAAACATGCTAAAACACAGCTTTTAATCTTATGCTACCAGCATAACTGCCCACAAAGCACATGGTTCACAAATGTGAAATGCTTGAGACAAAAAGGCAAGGACATAGTAGTAGTTTCAAAGTTAGTTCTTTTCATCATGTCAGTTTGGCAATGATTTGGGGGTTTGCCTGAGCATGTGTTATTTAAGGAGTTTATCACAGTCCTGTAGGATGCCATCACTATTCCATGCTCAGTCCTTGCACTCTTGTGCTGACTGGTGGGGCTCAGAGCCACAGTCATGGCTGCACAGCCCACAGTCCACATACACATCCACTCTTGGGTTTAGATTTTGCTTAACATGCCACTGGCATGGGTGGATGCAGCCAGACTGAGGCCATGCTATAAAAAAATAGGATTGCTGCCATTCAAGTGTGGTTTAATTGCAGAGAAAGAGCACTTGAACAAAAGCTAACTTTATTGACGCTGGTGGAGAAGCCCTATTCTGGGGAGCCGAGTGCTTAAATAGTGGTTAAAGTAACCTCTAACAAGAAGGATCTTAGTCCTTAAATAATGGGATCATGGGGTCATATGAAATCCTCTCTAAGATGGCAGACTCTTTATATAAATCATGAGAGCATAATCTCTCCAAAAAGCACAAATAACAAAGAGGGTTCAGTACATGGATGGTAGGTCCACAGGTCACTCAAGTTTAAGTCCCTTCTAAAAAAGGGGAATTCAGTACCTAAATACTGACAGAACAGTGTCATTGTGTACCATCATTACAATAAGTAAATTATTTTTAAGATGGAAGAAGCAACCCCTTTTGCTTCTCTGTGGAAGTCTGTCACTGATGCTGTGACATGTATTTCTAGACATACATACAGCAAGGATCACTGTGCCTATTCCAAGAGGCTTCCTGAGACACTGCAATTTTATTGATTTCATTTCTGTGTGCAGATATGTCCCTTCTACCCTGGACTTCCACCAGGCACGTGGTGTCCCCACTGTCTCGCTGCCCCCCTCCCTTGTCACGTTATCCCTCCCTGCTCATATTGTACCCTTGTCTTGAGGCTCTGCGCTCACAGCTTTTTGCAAATGGTCCTGACTCCATCATGTGGCAGCTTTTATGTGGTCTGAAATACTGCCAGCTGCCCTGGTCCAAGGCAGAGTGACTCTCAGAGCCCTCACAGGACTATCTGGAATAACATGTTGCTTCTCAGCGTGATGCACAAAGACTGGCACTTCATCAGAAAGCAGCAGCTGAATGGAACATGGAGGGTTTATTTAAAATTAATCATCACTGCCCTGGAAAGCACATCAAAGATTTGGTGTGGAGGTGCCATTTATACAAGAGGACCTCATTGTACACAACTCCTATCCATTGTGGGCCAAGCTGCAATGTGGCTTTAAGAGAAGATGGTTCTTCCAGGGAGCTATGGGCTGCTAGGACCTTTGTCCTGGGTCTTTCCCAGTCAATTCTCCCAAGGTCCTATGGAGTGCTATCCAGACCGGTAAGCCTCTGGTCTAAACCCATTCAGTGCATTTCTTCTGAGAGCTCTGGCCTGTTTTTAGAGTGTGTTTGCAAGAGCAAGGGGCTCTTGGCTTATCCCATGAGACATTGTTCTATGCAGGCTATCACTTCAAAGTGAGAGAACATTATACTATATTTGAAATATGTTATAATTTAAGAATCAGATTGTGCAAAAATACTCTCTCATAAAATTTCGTGTTAGAGTTCTACTGCATGTTCACAAGCAAAGCATTTTATTTATTATATTTTTATATGTAATGCAGTTGTGTCTGTATGCATATGTTGCACTCAGGGGAAGAAGAAAAGTTCCCATAATGAATGTACACACATCTTCAACTCAAACAGGCCCACTTACAGAGATATAAATCCCACTGAGGAGCACAAGTCTGACAGGTCTTTTATGTCTTTTGCTTATAAGAAGTACATCTTCCTGCTGTAAGATCAGAGGGATGTCTTTCATCTTGAGCAGCAGTTACATTGGTATAACTGAAAGTAAAATATCTCTCTGTGCTCAACAGGGATCTGTGTCATTTGGATTACATGTCTAGTATATTTCTGATAAAAGTGTTGTCTTTGTTTAACTCAACAAAGACAACTGCAGTGAAAAGCAAAGATTTCCATCATTAAAGTAATATTAGCTTGTATTTGGATCAGGTAACAGGTTTGCACAATTCTGGTAATAAAGTAATATTATTATATATATATGCATGCATGGAGTGTGTGTATACATGTGCATATATAAAGGGTATTTACATTCTCTTCAAATATATGCTTCTAAGAGAGACTAACCGGGTAGTCCAAGATGCTGAGAAACTCTGAAAGCACAGGTCACACACATACTTACTAGATTTCTGCTGCTTGGTAAGAGCTAATCCTGAATACACTGAAATCAAGAGCAAAATTTTCAGTCACTTCCAAAGTACAGAATCAGGCCTGCTATCCAACCACAGCTGAAATATTTGAGAAAGCTTTGCTAGACCAGAAAAAACAAGAGTGTCAGGCAAATTTTCAGGTTAACTCCATGGCCACAGGAAAAAGACCTGTTCCCCTGCAGGAAAGCGAAAATGATGGCTTCAGTCAGTACAGCATGCAAGTGTATGTGTAGCATCTTAGAGTGTCAGTCCTCATGGTTGGTGGATGTATGTTTATAAGTTCTCTTTTGGATGGGGACTAATTACTGCTGGTTTAAATTACATTAAATGTCTGTGGGTGCAAGGGCTTATCAGTGATTAAAAAGATGACAAGGGGCACTAGCAGCTTGGTTTAATTCAACATTATTTTTCACTATATTCCATCTTTTCTGTGCTTGTGAAAATTCCTAGTAAGGAACGTTTTTGGAAACAAATCTTTCTATGGCTGGAAATCAGTGTGGCTATAGGCCTTTCCACTCCTCCAGAGCAGTATAATCCTGAGAAAGGTGCAGATTTGACAGCATCAAGATTGTGCTTTGGTAGAAACTTTTCTTTTTCCCTTTTAAAAGAAACTTAAAGCAAAATTTTGCAGCTGCACTTGATTGTATGTCAGAAAGGCGACCTGACCCTGCTCATGTGGCCCCAGTTTCTGGTCCTGGAACAGGCCATCTTGTCATGATGTGAGAAGTTCTGGACCACCAGTGATTTTAGGGCAATGAGATGCAAATACTGAGATGATGCAGAGCTGAGTCTAGTCCAAACAACTGCAGGAATTACTTCTGTAGCATTAAGTTTAAAACATTTTTGTTGCCCATGTCTCTAATATCTGACTTAGGTTAGGAGCTTGGATTTTTTGGGTTTTTTTTGCCTAACATAGGCTCAGTCTCCTTTCTCAACCTTAGAGTGTATTGAACACACCTCCCAGCAATACAAAACCATGAATCCAGCATTCCCCTATACTCCAAGAAAAGGTTTTACATCAAATTCCTTCAGAAGTTTTAAAATGTTGTTTGGAGTCTTTTAGTCTTCTGTTTTCAATAGCCATAATTTTTTGGCATGTTGCACCTACATTGTTTCAAACTTAGTTCTTATAAAGACCCACTTGTGATGTACTTAAAGGGTGCTATATAAATTCATGTAAATCATAAATCATTTCAACAAACGTTTGCTCTTCAAGACCAAATCAAACTCAGGAGAGGCTGATAGTAAAAGGAACACACAGGAGGATGAGAGGAGAGCCATGTTCACCCTGCAGCAGACCATTACTGATCATCACCAACAGCCTACGAGATGCCAAGGCCTACCAGCCTTTTTTTTGTAAGCAGAGGAGCCACAGCCTCCAGCTTTGGACTCCTGTGCAACTTCTTGGCTGTGCTCCCAGGCTGTGGGGCAAGGGGGATTGCAGGCACAAGAAGGAGCCCAGCCTCGGCAGCACTGGGACAGAGGGAGTGTGTTGGCGCACGTCCTCCTGCCTCTCCCAACTTGATGTGCAATTTTCAGGCATAAAGCTATTGTTTTGCTTGCTGGGCCTTCTACAGTGGCTGGGCCAAACTTCCTGCTAGGAGCCAGGATCTGCAACCTTATGAAAGTTGCAGGGCCCGGCAAGCTGCCGGTATTTTCAGCTGGATCGAGCCCAGAACAATTTTATTTTCATCAGAAATGTTCCCTGGCCCTACCACATGTGCAAGCATATATGAAACCACCAAGAAGGCTCCCTCCCCCAGCTATCTTATTTAGCTAAAATTCAGCTGCCCAGCAGAACTGTTTCTTATCCAAGCCCTTAGAGACAGGAGAGGAGTGGAGAGATTTAATTATAATCTTTCTCTCCCTGCACCTCCCACAGTACACTAATGCTTTTCATTAGCCGAAGCCAAAACCTTGCTTTATAAGCTGTGAGAGCTGTCTTTTAAAAAACACATCCAGCATTAAAAGAGTTCTAAATGGCAGTAACAGCAGTGTAACCCTCATCCACAGGTGTGGGAGATTCGCTGGAGGATTGCTGGTGGAGAGGAGAGTTTTATTTGAAAGACATCTGATTCCTATTTCTGTCCACTGGCTGATTATGCCTCACATTAACAACACTTCTGTGCCCACTGACAATTTCAGTCCAAATGAATGAGAGAAAAGACTCAACATCCAGAAGCTCTGGATGATTTTTATAAGTATGCAGATGTTTAGACTTTTATCTGAAGCTTATACAAAAAATATGAGGCCACTCCCAGGGGCAGCTTGACAAATATCCTCAGTCATTTATTCAGTGAGTAGCTCTAGAGCAGACATTCATATAGACATATCACTGGAGTAGGTACATGTGTTAGCCTCAGTGGCATGGAAATGCAGGAAAGTGAAGAATTACATTTTTGACCCACAATTGCAATGTTATTTAAGTGACACAATTAAAGGAATACCGTATATTGATGGAAAGGTTCTGAGAAAATATTACTGACTTAACTGTCATTGCCTTGCAGAATACATTGAGCTGACTTTCATCTTTGAAAAACTAGAGGTTTTTTTCTGGTACCTCCCCAGAAAGTGACTACTCAGAGGTCTGAGAACACTATGGATGAAGCTTGATTCCCCACAACACCCAATTATCTATTATTTTTCTTTTTTTTTAAGAAGAATGTCATTTTTCTTCTCATTCCCTTGCCCTCTGCCAGCTTCAATAAAGAGGCAAATAAACCTCAGCAAATCACTAGGGTGGCTTCAGGGATATTTGTTTGTTTTATCTGGTAGCCCTTGGAAGCTTCAGGCTGGTTGTGCCAGCTCTGTACAAATACTGAGTGAGGTGGGAAATCCTCATGTGTGAAGAGCTGACAGCCTGTGTGGAGGGAAGAGCACAAGCAGCAGCATAACAAATACCTGTCTGGTCAATAAAGGACAAGTGAAAAGGCCATGGGATTACATGGATTACAGTACTTGGTTACACAGATTAACCAAGCAAGGGGAGCTGCTATTGGGCTGTTGGCTGAATGTGGCCATTCCAACTCTAAACTGGTTTTGCCAGAGAGGGAAAAGACCCTGAAAGCAGACCCACAAATGGGACACACTCTCCTTGATTCTTCAAGAAATTTTATACCATTGACTGGGGTCTTTTTCATTTATATTTTGATGGTTTCTTATCTTACATTTTAAAAGGAAATCTGCTGAATGTCTAAAATGCCTTTTGGCAGTCAGGCCTTTTGTTGCTGATCTCCGACTTAAAAACAGTTTAACTTATCAAGAAGCTTTGGTGTAGATCTGGTGTAGTGGGTTGGTTCATTTGGTTTTTAAATGCTTTCTTTTGGATCACTTTTAATCATCACTTACATTGCACATGGCCATTTGTGCATTGACAGGTTGATGGGGACTTAACGTACATAAAACTTTCTCTGTCAGGACTTATGCCTCTCTGTCAGATTTTATCCTGCAGTAGAGAGGGTTCATGAACAGTTGCTGACAGATAAAATAAGCTCCTCCAGCAGCTGCAGCTCTGCCTCCCACAGATTTTTTTTTCTGGTTCTGTGTCCCCAGCTAAGTATTGAGAAAGCACAGGGCTGTGCCTGGACAGACAAGCAGGAGCTTGGCACCAGACCTGCAAGAGGGACAATGACTTTGCCACATCGAGGCCTGTAGTGCAACACTAAATGTTTGGCATCTTTCTTTAGCCCCAAGTGCAGGACACAGGTAAGTAAACCATTCTATTCTAAAGAAAAGTGTATTTCCAGTTTGGATTTCTGCAGTTCACTTCACTAAAAGGCAAGAAGCTGACTTTGAAAAAAGATTCAAAGTAATGAATCACATAAAACCTGAAAAAGCTCATGAATTTAAAGCCTGTCCCATGATTTTAAGGACCTGAATCCTGAATTTGAAACTCATGGGTTTCGATATGAGAACCTGTGTTCTGTTGTGTGGTTCAGAAGGCAAAGCACTCAGCTTTCCTTCAAGCCTGGTACAATCATCTAACACTTGAGGTATTCAGATATTATAGCTGATATGAAAAGATGCCCAGCATCTGTAATTCACACAGAAGCCAATGGAAACTGCAAACACTCAGCTCTGAAGGATCAGGCCTTTAATCATTAATATGTTTCCAGATCTATAAAAAAATGTTTCCTAAGACACTTTATTTCTGCAAGAAATTCCCTGTTGGCAAGAGACTTTTCATAGCTCCTTAAAGACCTATAAGAAACTGTGGAAGAAATAAAGAGGGGTTTTGCTTATGGAAATGAGACCTACTAGGGAGCAACTGGAAATGTTTTTATGAGTCTCTATAATGGAACTACAGTAGCAGTTCCATGTTGATTTTTATTGGAAGACCCAATATTATTTTCTTCTTCTTTTGTAAGCCTAATTTTTTCCCACCTGAAGCTTCACGTGTGGTCTCTTGGCAAAGGAGAATATTTTTGTAATGGCTGATGTGATATGGCTTTAAGTAAGGAGATATTTCAGAGAACACTTCAAAAATTTCTTCAAAGCTTTCCTTGCTCATTTAGAAGTTGAAAACAGCTAACACTAAAAAAAATCCAGTTTGATTTTATATTTGCTCTTAAGATAGATAGATCTCATGAACATATACTTGGTTATTTCAGTGTACTAAAATTTGGGGCTTTATTAAAGGTAATTTTGAAGACTATAATAAAAAAACCCATAAAATATGAAAAACTATATGGATAGAAGATTTAAATATTACATATAGGTCCATCAACCAACATGAGGATATAAACCAGAAGAGATAACAAATTAAAATATATGCTAGAATCTTTGAAATAATTAAGGTGTTCATTGTATTAGAATTCTTCAGCCCTCTTTTTGTATTGATGATAAACATTTTTGTAAATAACTGTTCCAAGTAAATTTTACCTAAACTACTGTTCATATCCAATAACTGATTTCTAGTAGTGTCTGAGAACTGTCACATTCCCTCAACTGACTTGGCACAAA
>NW_005054322.1:5205895-5213482 GCF_000277835.1 Geospiza fortis
CTTTTAAACAGACCTAACAAAGTGGACAAAAAACTGAAATGTCCCATATATGACAAACAGTTCTGTAGTGATACTTTGAGTTACCCCAGGTATCTCTGAAGAGAGCTCTGGAGCAGAGAAACTTCCTCCCTAAGCAAGTCTGAAAAGGATCATGTAGCTTTTTCATCGGTCAAATTTTAAAATGCCTTCAGCAAAATTTTAGCAAACAACTCATAAGGTTTTGTTAGTGGACTCACTTTAGCTTGTGATACATGGCCTGATCACAGAGGTCACCGGATTTGACCTCCATTCAGGACTGCTTGTTCCACCTTCCCTCCACGGCCATGGCTGTCAAAGTGCCACCCTCAGGCTTGCCTCCCTTTTCAGCATTCTGGGCGCTGAGTCTTCTGCCTCCTTCTCACTAATAGACACTTGAGTTGCAGCCCACAGAGATTTCACCTCAGTTTTCATTAAGCCTGCTTCTGGGAAGTTCTGTTGGTCTTGCCCTTTGTTTTTCTTAAGAAAATAATATTGCAGGAGATAAAGTGATTCCTTTATTTTTTGGAAAAAGAATCTTTCTCCTAGCAGACAAGTGCCACATCTTCTTTCTGTGTGCTCCACTCTATTCCTGTTAGCTCCTTTTCCTCCCTTTATGCTGATAAATCCATTCCTCTTGTTTGCTTTACTATCTTCAGCACAGAACATTTTTCTCTATTTATTTGTTCCCTATTGATACTTTTATTGCCTTTGGTTATATTTTTACAGGAATTTATTTCCAGAAAGGAGGAGAAACATGGAGCCCCTTTTCCAATTATACCATTATGCCTATCATATTTATAGTGCAGTGTATATCCTGGTGTCCTGTTTTTCTTTTATAGCAGAAATTGAATCCACCTAATTCTTTACCACATGAATTATAGCAGAAAATGAATCCACCTAATTCTTTACCACATGAAAATATACTATGCTCAGTAGGGGAGGGACTGCTTGCTTGTTCTCTGTAAACTTTTGTTGAGGTTTGATGAAGAGCAAGTGCAGAGGACTCCACCAGCAGGGCTTCCCCAGCCAGCTGCTTGATCACCATCATGTTCTTCTGCTCTGTCCCTGTAATGTGCTCAAGTGACCTGGGGCTGTAACTGCTCAAATTTGGCTCATTGTAAACCCTGCCAGGTCAAAAACTCATTTCAATCACAAAGCAGCTATTGTAGGGTGAGATGTTATACCCAGGGTAACAATAACTTCTGTATTTCTGTTTCAATGAAAGACTCTGACCACCAATAAGAGCAATGTCAGGCAGGCAGACTATAATGTAGGTAGGTTGGTTTCTGATACAAGGGTTAACTTGCAGTCCTGACCTCAGTCAAATAAATTCAAAGTTTCACAGAATTGCACAACAGCTTGTTTTCCTTCTTCTGCTTCTTTTGCAGCTTCACATTTCTCATTATAATGAATACCTGTAGCAGAAGATCCAATGAAAAACACATTATTTTTTTGGTAGTCTTTTTCATGTAATTAGAGATGAAAATGGTGACCAATCTCATCAGAGTATACTTTCGTGGTTTTCATAAAATTCTCAGAAGCATTCAATGCTTTTAGTGACTACTTGATTCAGACTTCTGGAGCTTCACCCTTTTTTGCTAGCCACTGTTTCTGGGATTTGATGGTTTACCTTGCCACAGACTTTTTATACCGTGCTGCTTGTGATGAAGCACTGACATGCAAAACATTTTATCCAGTGTCTCCTTTAACAGGGACTTGGATATCAGGTCTTGGAGAAAGGTTTGGAAGGCAGCACTGAATTTGCAGATAGATATGACCTTAAGCAGCAATCACTCAGTAATTTTCTCTGTAGGTTCCAGCGTGTGATGCTATGTAGTAACTGGAGATAGAATGTCCCTGTGGATTGTCTTTCTGTACTGAAGTAATTCCTTATGTGCTGCTCAGATGGCTCCTTCAGAAACATGACATGACTGTCTCAAGTAGTATACCTGCTGAGAAATGGTCCTCTCAAAACAAACAGGGTGGTGGTAGTGGCATTTGAGGGCTTGGCTGCATCACCAGCTTTCTCAGATATTTGATGTGTATATTGAGTTGCTAAGCTTGTCTCAAGGTTTTATATGTATACATATACATATACATATACTTATGATTATTATTAAATAAATTCTTTAATGTGAGGGTGGTGAAACACTGGAATAGGTTGACCAGAGAAGCTGTGGATGCCCCATCCCTGGAAGTGTTCAAGGCCAGGTTGGAGGGAACTCTGAGCAAATCAGTCTAGCGGGGGCTGTCCCTGTCCATGGCAGGGAGCTTTGAACTAGATGATCCTTAAAGTCCCTTCCAACCCAAATCATTCTAGGATCCTATCCTTCAATGGCTACACCCCTTCAAGAAAAGAAGTTCTGATAATAATACCATTGTATGTATTACATGTAGGATTCATCTGACCAACTTTAGCCATCAAAGTGTTTAATTTCCACCATTCCAAAACAGAATGCACAAAATGGGATCCTCTCTTTGCTTGTGTGTGCCTCTCTGATTGACTCCAGAGGAAATGCAGAAAAGCAGCTGAAACCACCATTTGGAAGTGGAAAGCGGATACTGTCGTGTCCTTCAGGACATGGACATGGCAAATTCAAATAAATGATTTAACAATTTATTCGTCATCTACCAAGCCATAGTAATTTATTGTGCACATGATCCCAGCTCACCCAAGCTAAGTGCTCACTTTAATCATTCTCTAAAGACACGCCTTAAGTTGTGGCAACTTAATTGCTTATCCAGGTCTATTCAGACCTTATTTTCTCAAAGGGCATGGTCATACTCACCCACTTTGTTCAGAAAGAAATATTGGCTAACACTTTACACATAACCCGAGACACACAAAATTAGAAAAATGAGAGCAGTAATAGGTCTACAGTTGTTTTTATTTCAAGCAAACCTTCCAAGAAACAATGCAAATGTATAAAAGTAATAACATCTAGATGTCCTCTTGGTGTAAAGTTGGGAGAAAGGCACTAAAGCTATCAAAAAATATTTATAAATATTAGGAGTCATATTATATTTTTATTTGCTTTCAAACAGGAGCTGTGTGGCTCAGGGAAGGGAAACACTGACCTTTCACTTCTGTTCTCTCCAGCTTCAGTGCTGCTGCAGGCCCTAAGTGAAAATGAGTCTATTGGTCTCATCCAAACCTCAGCCCATGTTAGCCCACATTACAAAACACCAGAGAATTTGGCATGATCAGCAGTTTCTGCTCAAGAGAGGCCCAGGACTGCAATAGCAGAGGTGTTAGAGATCAGAATTTGGGAACGCTGGTTGAGTTACATGTGAAAGCAAAATACTTGGTCTCCTGCTTTCATTGGGACTGTATTCACTTGCACAAAATAAACACAGTATGAACAATACAAAAAAATATTTATATCTTAGCAAATGATACTTATAAATAAGGCAAACAGCTCATTACCACCATTCACCCAAAGGTCACTGAGTGCTTTTAAAGCAGAAATTTAGCTGCACTGGTGAAGCAGTGTAACATCGTTCTTATTTTACAGATGGAAAAACTGAGGCACACAGACACCTTCCTATCCAAGACCGCACAGGAAATCTGTGGCAAGACCAGCACAGGCTCCTGATCACAGGAGTCTGCATGTGGAGGGGTTTGGGGAGGACAGCTGAGCTCTCTTGCACTCAGATGCCTGTGGCAAGAGCTGAAGCGTACACCAGCAAAAGGTCAGCGTATCCATTCTCCAAGCCACAAAGTTCCAGTCCGAAAAGAAATATAAATGCAATGAGATTTTTCTGAGGTTCTTCTTTTTCAAATATTAATTGTATCTTGGCACCAGGAGTCATTTTTACATAAAAATTACATACAGTTATTTACATAGGTTTGCACTGTCTCTAATTTGGAAAGTTTAGTAAGAATATAAAGAAAACCTGTAAACTGCTGGATATCAGCCTGATGCTGTCCTCTTAGCAACATGTGATGGTAAACTGTTCTAGATGAAATGGGTGAATGTCTTCTTATGTCTCTGTTTCCAGGTTACTGTTTTTTTCCTGAACTGATATCCACATTACTTCCTCCTTACATCCTCTGAGCTGTAAACTAAATTAAACATTATTCTGGATCCCGGGTTTTGGCTATAAATGCAGCTGCTTGGAGTAAAATCAACCACCCAGAAGAACCCAGCCTAGGAGAAGCAATGCTTGGGTACTGTGACAGAAGTGATTTTTATGGGAATGAAGCCAGAGGAAAATCAGTTGCTCTGTAGCTGAGGATCTCCCTGATCCTTTTGCAAGCCTCACAATATCATCAGCACATCACCACATGTGCATAGACTGTCACTCCTACAAACTATTCTCACTCTTCATTCCCAGGTGCTTGATCAAATGCTTTGGACTGCTTTTGGTGACTCCAGTCCTTTCCTCCACACCTTTCATTTTTGAAGGCTCTCCCTTAATTTGCTATTTGGTCTCCAAAAAATGATATATTGTGAGTCATTGGATCCCAAGTGAACTTCTCTGCAGATTCCTCATTTTAAAACAATTATTGGATGCTTGTCACCCAGTTCCCCTGCATTACAATGAGACCCATTAAATGGGATTACTGGCTGAGGACACTGCCATGCTCACTAAGCACCAACCTAGTGTTGGAAACAGCACTGAGCTGCAGGGCTTCTCAGGGCTTACACATACCTGGACAGTCCTTGGCAGGAGGACAATCCACTGCAGGGAAGAAAGATGGGCTTTTTGTTAAAAACTGCACCAGACACCATATTTAACTGGTGTCCCTCATGTGAGCTTCCAGTCTGTGAGGAACAAGCCAGGAAGCAAAAGGAAGTCCCAGGGGACTTGGTGCAGTGCACCTTAGGAAGCATGTGCCCCACAGCACATCCAGCTGACTGCACCTCTGGCTTGCAGTGTGAAGCACCAGCAGAAATTATTGTGGAGAGGCCTCCAGGAAGAAAGCAAGAGAGAGAGGAGTCATGCTGTGATGGCTTCTTCAACTGAGACATCTTGCTAGCTTTTAAAGCCAAAACACAGTGGTAGTGTTAATGCTGCTTAGGTTAAATATCTCACCTTCTTCAGACAGCCCTGGGGGAGTGAAACTCAGTCTGAAATGAGAAAAGTTTCCCAAAGGTGAGTTCATAGATCACAAAATGTGGAGATGGAAAGAATCTATTCAATCATCTAACCCATCTCTCTGCCAGTTCAGAATTACTCCCCATGATGTTTTTAACACAACTGCTTTTCTCATTTGAAAAAGAAAAAAAAAAAGTGGGAAAAAAATGGGGGAGAAATACCTAAAAATGGTCTATGAGGTTTTCTATGAAAAACTGTTTGATTCCTTGACTTAATTCTAGTGTGTCCTTTTGCTTTCTGCAGATGAGTTCAGCATGTGCCAGGATGAAGAGCAAACCAATATTTTCTGGAGGGACTCTTCCACCATCTGCAGCATCCAACAACTGGAAAAATCCTCCCAATAACTGGGTTGCATCTGCATTTTTTTAACTGTGTTAAATTTCTCCTCCCTTTGCATGAGACTGAGAAGTCATAGTGATAGTATTCTTTGTGGTTATGGACTAGCTAACCTGTAAAGTTATGAACCTGGAGAGCTACAAAATCTCCCCTTTTTCAAATATTACATGCAGAATGAGACACACCTTTACTAAAATAATGGAAATAAGCCATGAGTCTAAAAAGTGGTTTGGATGGTGCAGTTATGAAAGAAACCATCCTATTTCACTGTGGGGAAGAGACGAACAAAGAGTATTTTTCACCTCTAACAGAGGATTCCACAAGTTTAACATTATTTTTTTCCCCTAGTTTCATTCATGTCCATGTGTTACACAGTCTGGATCTCTTTTTAATGTCTGGTTGGATACTGCAGCCTGTTTCACCCCCAGCACAAGTTTCCTATTTCCCTCTCAGAGCTGAGATGTCCCGGGGCCCTTGCAGGGCTCCTTGACAATACATACATTTGGGACAACACTGTCCATGCAATAAAAGTTCAGAAAACTGAAGACAACAGGTGTATTACTCAGAATGTTCTATTAACACAGGCAAATGGTAACCTATGGGGGCAGCAAGACTTCTCCCTGTTCCCTCTGACACTGATGCTGCAGTCAGAGTGGTGCCAGCAAGACTCTGGGTTTGTAGGAGTCCACTCTGGGGCTCCTCAGCCATGCTATAGACACTATGGCCACTTTCAGACTGCTGGGGTGTGAAACACTGGTATCAGTGTAACATCAGAGCCAAAAAAGCTTATTTTATCAATTTAGAGTAACAAAAGTGAAGAACTTCTCGCTGCACTTCTCTTGCATTCATCACCATGAAATGGAAGAACGCGTACAGAGTCGTGCAACAAGCTGTCACATCAGCTTCAAAAGCAATGGCCCACACAAGCAAATTTCCCTACTGTACAGCCTTGTTATTTAAGATTATTTAATCAAAGGTGGCAGAAAGCAAGACGTGGTTGTTGTTTATTAGTTCTTTTTTCCCCAGGAAAGCAATTCAGCCATTTCCAGAACCGGCCTGAGTGTTGACAGCAGCAGCTACCCACAGATACAAGGTATAAATTGCTTAATTATGTGTGAAGATTATGGGAGCCATGTCAAGCCTGAGTCACCAGCAGTTATTTGAAAAGGTGAAACAAAAATGATTAGCAGATTCCTTTGGAAAGCGGTTACTGTAATTTTCCTTCAGGAGCATCTGGGTGTTGCTGTGTCTCCTGGCAGTACCGTGGCCACCTCCACAGTGTGTGCAATGGCAGGGGCCAAACAAAACTCAGGGCTCGGACATTGCAATACTAACAGCCTTCCAAGGGACAATGCAAGGGAAGAGAAGAAAAGCTGGAAAATATGATTTCCTAAAAAAAAAAATACCCAAGCAAGTAAAGTCTTTGGATTAAGGACTATTATTGCAGCACTAAGGACCTTTCCCTCACCTGGTTGTATGCAGAAAGCTTTCAGCATTTCCAGAACTACCATTAAAATGAGGAATGCCCAGTGATGCTCCATTTTGTGTAGTCTAATGCAGCTGGCAAGTGTTGACCCCATGAGTGTGTCTCTGAAGACAGAACATACCTGTTGGATGTCACGGCACAGTGCAAGCAGCACAGTCCTACTGGTAAGTTTAGTTAAGGCTCCTCTTCACTGGTGTAATTTTTGACTCCTCAGGAGAGGTAGGTGCTATACTGGTACATGTTGCCACTAGCGAAGGCCGAGTTGCACTTGAGGTGTCACGAGAGTAACCGTGTGATTAAAAAAACAAGAGAAACCTGTCTCTTGGTGTAGATTTCTAGCGCTTTGGGGGGTGCAGCAAACCCTGCATTGGAAAGCAGTCTTCCCGCGGCGTTTGAGTTCCTGCACTTTCAATCCCTGCAGATAGCGCGGAAGTGGGCGGAAATTTAATAGTGACAAAAAATAACGATACTTAGCGTAATTGCTTTGACCTTCTGAAAAAGCTGAGGGGAAAAAGCACGGAGAAGTTTCTTCCTTTTGTTTATTTATTTATGTTCCTTCCTTTCCCTCCTTTCCCTGACTCCTCTCTCCCTTCCCCTCTCCTCCGCCGCCCCATCCCATCCCATCCCATCCCATCCCATCCCAT
>NW_005054322.1:5231754-5251614 GCF_000277835.1 Geospiza fortis
GGCCCCGCCGGAGCAGAGCCGGCTTGGGGATCGCTGATAGACATCGATGCAGCCCTAGTCTGTCATCCCGGGAGCCGCGCCCGCCTGCGCATCCCGGCGCCAGAGGCACCCTGGAGGGCACTGGCCAGGATCCCTCTCCAGTTCCTGCTGTTTTTATTCTGGGCAAACAAGGTTACACCGGACATTGAAGTTCCGCAGCACCATGTGCAGGGCTGGGCAGCAACGTGCAAACCTGGTTAAAGCCCGAGTAATCCTGACTCAACCTTTCCTGGGCTGTCCATTCCCATCCGGAGGCTGAGCCCAGGCCTGGCCTTGTCCTGCCCGTGGGAGGAATGAGGAAGGGCTGTGGCAGCTGGGGGCCCCTGCGGCTGTGCCCACCGAGGGCAGCATCTCTCGGCTGCCATCTCTGTGTGCCACAGCTCCTCCTCCGCAGAGCGGCCGTGCAGCAGGCACGGAACCACGGGCGGCACTCAAGGTCACAGGGATGCTCCTTCGGGAACGCTCAGTCCTGGGTATGCTCTCTGTCCGGGGTGCACACTCAGCAGGAGCCTCCAGACAAAGGGTCTGAAATTAAAAACTTTCACAAACAAACTTTGACAACCGTTTCTCTCCTTTGCCGGATTGATGGCACTGCCTTAACAGTGCTTGTTGTTCACCTTCTCTAATGACCACAAACATGGCTGAAGAAGAAACCAGAACATTCTGTGGTGCGATGCAATAAACCAGAACATTCTGTGGTGTGATGCAATTGTAAAATCAGTTTTCCTAGGGAAGTTTTCCTAGGGAAGTTTTAGATTCTTTATGTGACATTTTCTTAGCACGTGCAAGTTTGCACATAACACAAATTTAGCAATCTCTGAACTGTCTGGAGAGGTTCAAAGTGAGAGTCACCCTTAAGCCATGCAATATTCAGCTTAAAATTTATAAAAAACCCTCAATTTCTAGCTGTGGGCACCTGTCAGATATTGCACATTTAGTCTGGCACTGAGTATTTGAAGTTGACAGTGAAGGAAATATGCTTTAATGTTTGACAAACAAGGAGCTCTGCTTCTTTGAATCTGGTCAGGAATTTGGAAGGCTAAAGCAATCTCAGAGCAGGGATTCATGAGCACAGGTGTGCTGCTCAAAGGTGAATGACAGATGAAATATGCTACAGAGGTATGGAAAGGTTACCTAAATGGTAAGACTGGTCAGAGCAAAACCAGCACCTTCTGGAAAGAAGTGTTCCCGTCTTCTTTTCTGATTTAAATCTCAAACTGTTTCAACTAGCTAAAAGAAAATGCAGGGCAGTTAGCGTGAGATTTATTTAAGAAAAAATATCCATATGAATAATCATTAAAAAATTCTACTTTATTTTTTTCAGTTCTTAAATTTCACCCTAAATTTTGGAAACAAAGTCCAAGTAGTTCTACATATGCCATGAAAAGGTGCATATGTACATTTTTGTTGCCTTACTATGTAAGTTTTCTATTTTCCTGGACTACTTTGCCTCATTTATTAACCTGAGCCTCATGTGCAGAGTACAGTAGGAGAATACTTTTATCAGACAGAATTGTTGATACATTCATGCTCAGGGCTTCCTTACTAGTTCAGTTTCTTATTCACTAGTTCCCTGCTGTAGAAAGGGTATAGTGTGTTTGAAACCTTGCATGCGGATGGGAAGCATCCTGATCCTTCAGATGCTACTGTAGAAAGATCCAGCTGAAACAACAGAGTGTGTCTCAAGCAAGGACTGCTCACGTGAGCAAAGATTTGAGTCATCCAAGCCCAAAAGGACAGGTAAGGAGGAGGAAGCTGTTTCATCAAAAACCTGGTAGCAGGAGATGTAAATACATAACCAGGCAAAGAGCTGATTTTGTGGATCATATGCACAGCAGTTGTGCTGAACTGGATGGTGTCATTTGGAAAGCACCACAGAAAAGGTGCATACAGAGAGCTCTGAATCGAAAATGCTTTAGTGTAGGATGTTGGGGTGAGTATATGGAATAACAGAAGTGCAAGCAATGTTTGTTCTCCTTCTGAACCCAAACTGGAACATCTTAGCATTAAAATATGAGCTTTTTTAGGTGTGGCAGCACTGTGTGTGTGGCACTTGAGCTGGTGACAGCAGGTCCCTTTGCACGTGTTGAGGGCAGGGAGGCAGAATGTAGGCTCTTCTCTCTGATGCTCTAAATTTCACCAGCTGCATAGCAAACACAAGGCACTGCAGAGAGCAGCTTGCACCCTGGCTCAAGGGCTGCTCACCCTGGCAGGGCACTGCCAGCCTGCTGAGGCCACGATGCCAGGAGAGCTGTGAATCCCCACCCCAGGGACATGTCGGATGCTCGTCCCTTCTAGCACTCTTCATCTCAATTAAGGCACGATGAAACAAGACCTTGAGCAGCAAACGTGCCAAGGGGTAACTTGAGATAAATGTGCAGCTGCACAGATCTCCTGAAAGGGGGTGAGTTGCACATTTTGCAATTAGGGTGAGCTAATTGTATGTGCACAGGCAGTTGCCACAGCTCAGCTGATGGGTGGTAACTTATTAAACCACAGTAACGTGAGCACTTTGAGTAATGAAACCATACCCAAAGTGTTTGCAGACTCAGGGCCTCAGAACCCATTGCCCTCCCATTCCCTTGCACCGTCATCTCGAGGACAGGGAGAGGAACTGAAAACCTGTGCTGTATATTCTGATGCAAGATGAATTTCCCGAGGGATTCTTGGATTTCTAGCCAGAATTTCAAAGAATTTAACAATGTTTTCTTTT
The DNA here is from genome assembly GCF_000277835.1 of Geospiza fortis. Taxonomy (NCBI): domain Eukaryota; kingdom Metazoa; phylum Chordata; class Aves; order Passeriformes; family Thraupidae; genus Geospiza; species Geospiza fortis. The sequence goes on from NW_005054322.1 coordinate 5,234,507, forward strand.
TAAATGACCATGAATCAAAATATTCATTTTAAGTGGGAATGTTTGGGAAAGAAAGAGTTCTGGAAATTTTCAGCATAAACACTAGTTCTTGTAAAAAGACATGAAGAGTGATATTCAGAAGGCCTAAATCTCCCCCAAGTCTCTGAGCCTTGTGTTTCTTTAGCTAGAAATCTCTGCAAGCCTTGAGCCATCCAGAAGAGAACCTGTCCATTTTGGCGGAACTGTGGCTGGACTTGCTGGTTTCTAGGAAGCTTGAGGAGAAAATTATCTGCCAAATACTTTCACTGCTCTGCAATTTCCTCATTAGTTTTCTATACACACGCATGTGACCTGACAAACAGAGTTCAAATCAGCCAGGGGTCAGTTTGTTTGTTAATTTTCAGAACCTTCCTGATGCCAACCCTGTTAGCAACACTGATGAAATGAGCACAGCATAGCTCAGATTCTGGCCCTGGTGATGTCAATGGGATCTTCCTATTGATCTTCAGCCCAGGATTTCAACACACTGAGCTGCCTACAAGTGAGGGTATAGACATTCTTTGGGGAAGCTTTTCTTTTAAATGACTTTTTAATTAAACTGGAGGTAAAACCATTTGTGCCATTAAACCATTAATGCATTGCTGAAGAAACTGGAACTCAGGCCTTATAATAGGGTATTTTTTGTGTGTGAGAGCAAATGGAGCGAACCAATAGAAACAACTGTAAAAAGCCTGAATGGTGGGAAATAACAAAACAGTCCCTTGCAGCTGGGGCAGCAGGGGCCTGGGCTCCAGTGGGTGGCTGTCACACCAAAGTATATGGGGGTGGTGGCACCACTTTGTGCTCTGCAAAGTGGGGCAATCTCAGGGCTGCGGCTGTCTCCTCACAGGTTTCCTCCTCCAGCCTCTCTGCTGCCTTCATGTCTCCCCTCCAAGAGGATACCATTAGAAAAAGAGCCAAAAGTCTCATTTCATAAGAGTTCTTCAGCTTTCTGTCCTTCCCTATGACAGGTGGTGCCACCAAGAGTGGATGTACGCTCACTAGAAACTGGAGTAGGAACGTGTATAACACCTTTGTGTGCATTCCCTCTGTTTATTTGCTGCCTGCTGTTATGCTCAGCGTTGCCCTGGAGATCACAACATTTCAGCAAACACCACCGTGTTGTGCTCCCAGCAGAGCCCTTTTCCCTCTTCCCTTGAGGGACAGAGTCGCACTTGAAAAAAGAAATCAGGTACCTAGTGCTGGTTGGACCTTCATGGCGTTTTTTTACTATTTCTAAATAACTCCTAAGCTAAGACATCCTATGCAAAATTTCAACCCAGGGCAGTTGTCTGCATTCACACCAAGAACCAATGAGTAAGTTTTTTGAGGTAACCTTAATTGTAGTTGGGAGAATGAAACCAGTGTAACATTTCAAGTGTAAACATAAAATATGGCAAATCAGTCAGAGTATGGAACCACATTTGGAAAGTTTTCAGCTGATGATGTTCCTGACCACATGTTAACAAATTTTTAAAAATAGTTTTAAAAATTTAAAAATCACATGTGGAAATTTTCTCTTCCAGCCAATGGAAAGAGATACTTTTTTGTCTCATAGTCCACAAAAATCCCTCACCTACTACCCAAATCACAGTTAAAAGGAGATTAATTTATCCCTTAAAAAAAAATTACAAGCCCTTATTCCTGCTCAGCAATCACACAGACATTAAATCTTATTGCAGAAAGGGGAAGGGAGGGAATGTCTCTTCTCAGCACTACAGCTGCAGCTGTTTGACAGAAGTAAGTGACTTCATAAACCATCCTGATTTGGCAGTAGAAGAGCAGAGTTTTATGCTGTCTGCTGCACAGTCACAGGGCTGAGAAAGCTCTGCAAAGCAATCTTCACAAATGTTTCACCTCAGTTTATAAATACCTTCGCTTCACCGTGTTAATGCCTCTTCTGCTTTACTTTCCAGTCACCACCACTGGATCATCTACCAAAACCTTTTATTGCTTTAAAGTGATTGATCCCACTGGACCCACATATTTTTCTTCTTCTTTTTCTTTGTCTTTCTTTTTCCTTTTCTCAACAGAAGATACTGCACTTACACCTCTCCATTGGTTAGTTGGCTTATTATGGTAAAATTCAGTAAAAATCTACCAGACTGTCTTTATTGGCAACATAATCAGAGTGTATACCTTCTCATGAAAGAGTCCATACTTAAGCACTGTTTTCTCTGTCTCTCTCAGGTGTTCACTCAATAAAGAATTACTTGAAAACACATTTTCCTGAGCTGTTGTCCTGGTTTAGGGCAAATTTGGTAAAAAATTTCCAAAGGGGAGCCCCTCCAGAAAGCAAACCCCCACGGCCCCTCCCCCCAACCGGTTTGGGAAGAATTCCTCAGAGACAAGTGGAAAGAACCTGTTTATTTAACAGGCACAGCACCCCCCAGCACACAGAATGAACAATACTGGATGACACCACTTTGGAAAAAGATGAAAAATTCAGAAAGTCTCTCTCGAGGGGGTGGTCACTCTGTTGTCAGTCCCTCCGGTGCTAGGGCAGCTGCTGCAGGCCACAGGGTGCAAACTCTCGGTGTTCCAAGGACCCAGTCCGGAGCAGGTTCGAGATGGTCAAAAAAGGAGACGAGAAAACAGTTCAGGAAGAAATCTGGGCTGTTTAGCTAAACTAGCTAATGAGCAGAAGCAAAAGCAAGCAGAAGCGAGAGAGAGCAAGCCAAGCAGAAGGCGAAAGCAAAAAAGCCAAAGCAGCCCTATGTACATCTCTGTGTCCCTGATAAGAAAAACCCAAACAAAACTTTCACTCTTCAAAGCCAGTTTTAAAGGCACAGAACATAATATCCCACAGAAACAGAACATATGAATGGGGATACAAGCATCATAACGTCACCCTAGGACAGCTGTGATGAAAACAGAGAATTCTGATGGTTGTCTTCTCAGCCTCCACATTTCTGTATTCATTTCAAGACCCTATTATTTAAGAATGAATTCTTGCTCCTCCAGAGCAACTTCTGGAGACATTCCCAGCTCTTAATAACGTGATTTTGGTATGAGTTTGATATGAGAAGGCTATTCACTACTTTGCAGGAGCACCATTTCCTCTGGGAAATCTTCACTGATGTAAAGTCAGCAGGAGCTCTCGCTACAGTGAAATCTCCAGGATTCACCTTTCAAGGTATCTGTGATTTTTATAGGAGCGTTACAGCTCATAAGCTTTGCTTGTTCCTTGGGCAAGCAGCCTGCTCCCTCACATTGCCAGGGGATTTTGCAGGATTTGTCTCAGAGCAGATCGGGCCGGAATATAAGAATCTGAGGGAAAAACTGCCAATGAACAAATGAGTTTCTCAACGATGGTCTTCAAACACTGGTGAGCTTCAAGTAAGTCTTTCTCAAATTGTTGTCCCTTTCTTTGTAAAGCCGTATGACTACAGATGTTTCTTAACTCAGTGCTATCCTAAAAAAATAGCAAAAAGAAATGAGGGGAAAATACTGCTCCACAAGCATTCTAGGCATGATTTTCTAAGCAGAAATTTCCTAATTATGCATATTTTCTGATTTAGTGTGAAAGATCTTCAGGTTTGAGATAAATGTATCTAATCTAATGTATTTAATGTAACCATTAAATACCACTGCAAGATGTCTTGGCAAGAAGCCCTAGATAGCAATTGCACCTTCTCAGTATTAATGGGCACCTACTTCTCCAGGCCTCAACAATTACTTTTTAGTTGGTTTTTTTTCTGCCAGACAGACCTTTGCATCTGTTCTCAAGCAGTTTAGTTCCCTCTACCCTATCAGGCAGGGGTAGGACCTCAGGGAAATGTTATATCCAGAGGTGTCTCAATGGTTGCTGAGGGGACTTTATGACAGCAGCCCTTGCTGGAGCTTCACTTCCATGCAGTATTCCTCATCTGTGATGTGAATGGGATCACCAGTGAGGTGGGTGAACTCAACAGCTCTGCCTACTGCACACCATAACAAATTCTGAAGGTTTCCCAGTCCCCTAGAGGTGGCATGGCCTGCAGCATGGGAAGCACTGCCCTAATAGCTGCCAGTGATGGGGAAATGCTGTGCATGGCATAAATGCATTCCTTAATGAAGTCAAACTAACATTGTATGTTGAAGCTCATGGAAGCCCTTGACTTCTGTGTTCAGAAATAGAAGCCAAGTGGAGCCAGTTTTTCCCTAAGGATGTGTAGTACTGCTGGGTATAGGACCTTTCCTGTGGTATGGGCAGCCTTCTCCTTGCCACTGACCTTGGCCAGCATAGATTTCTGAGTACTGTAAGGCAGTGCCCATTTATACAATGTCTAAAGGAAAACATTCCCTTTTGCCTCTGTCTGCTCCCGTCCCTCCCTGAAAGAGCTCCATTTGACCTAGACAATCCCAGGTTCATAAAAGCAAAAAGGATTTGCAGTTAAGGATTAACATCAATACCAGTGCTGAGTGATTGCCCTAGACAGCAGATAGATGGCATTTTTTATGCCAACTCTGGAAGTGCCCATCCAAAACCTTTCTTGGGTCCTTTGGTATTGTATGGTAGCACTTGTAGGTCTGCTGTAGGCAAGGTGAACTCACTGCTCTGGTATGTCCCTGTGCCGAAAAGCCAGGGAGTCCTGAGTCAGGAGCTTAGCTGAAAAGCAGCCTTTTTTACATATATTTCCAAAGTTTCCTTTTTCAAAAAGATTTTGATGTTTCCTTTGAAGGCCACCTTTCAAATCTGTTCTGTAAAGTTGCCTTAGATATAAAATCCTTACTCAAATATATTAAAAGGTCAAATAAATTGCACTAAGTAAACAAGCTGGCTTTGCTAGCTTTTGCAGGTGTCCAGCACATGGGAGTGTTAGGATACATGACAGAGAACAAAAACTGAACTTATTTATCTCCTTTCAGTAAAAGTGGGCAGTAACTAACTGAAGAAAAAGTTTCAGACTAAAAAATTCTTTCCATTTTAGCTTCAGGAAATAGGCCCCTTGTGAGCTGAACTGATAGAGAGCAACAGCTCCTGTGGTACTTTGCCATTTAAGAGAGGGTAACAGGAATATTTGCAGTAATTTAATTTTAAGTTGTTTTCAATTGCAGGACAGGAGCAGATCCTCCCTGCAGCTTTCATTTGTCAAGATCCATATGTTTAGACAGATGAGTTAATAAAGAACCTCCCCCAGAATAAAAACAACGTGGTCTACTAGTTTCAAGGCTAATTTACAGCTTAAAATTTTCCACTGCTCTGGGTCTGTTTCATGCAGTTGTCATTCAGTGGTAGGCTGAAGTTTCAGGATGTTTCTGATGGCCCAGCTTTTATTTTTGAACCTTAACATAAAATTGATATTATCCACCAACTTGCTCCACATTTATCAAGAAGCCAGTTTTATAAAGGCTTCCTTGGAGAAGACACAAATGGCTTTCTTCCATCTTTTGTTTTATTCAGAGATACCAACCTGACCCATCAAAGAGATTCCTACAGCTGGCTGTTACAGACAGCTGCTTTTTTCTTCAGCACACTCAGATTTTAGACCCAGGCCTGCTGCCAACCCTCAACATTTTTTCTTAATCTCCATGTGTCCTGGTAGACAAAATTTCCACTGAAGGCAGAGTGGCAGTGGTGGTGCCCTGGTTCAGGTGCTGGATGTGCTCCATGATTGGCGGGCCAAAATCTGGGAGTCATGGCTGGAGTGCCAGAGCTCCTGATGTCCATTTCTGGTAATTCAGGACTACCACCCCCGCTGACCTATTTTATGTTTTTCCAGTATAAACTCTCAGCATAGCTCAACTTCTGGAGGAATAAAATGGCCATTTTAGAAAATTATTCCTGTGGCATTCCTTGGGTACATGAAAGTCTAAGCTGAAACTTTTTCCCGGAGGCTCTGCGTGGGGTCAGTGGGGAGCAATAGGAATGCTTTATGTGATCCAGCCTAGATGGCTGCTGTAGGATGAACTGAATCTGGAGTGCCTCTTTCTCTGTGATGATCCTAAAGGGAAACATGGTTTGAGCAGCTCAGTCCTCAGGAAACATCATGAGACAGATAAGCCCCACTTCAAGTTTGTATTTGTCTCTCAGCATCTGTTTTCTGAAAAGGTTGCATTTGGAAGATATTTCCTAAGACATATACCACTGAGAATGGTGGAGTTTTTAATAATTTCTTGTAAAGTTACTGTTCCTGTGGAAAAAAGAAGGCCCCCAAGCCCCTCATGTAGTTTGTTCTGCAGTTTGTAACTGGAAAGCCTTTTTCTAACACAGCAGGTGCAGATTCATGCAGAGTGAAGGACTATTATGTTAATAAAATGGAATCACCTAAGTGTATTTCCGCTGAGCTTCCAGAAAGATCTTGGAAGCATATCCTCACCTGAAAAAGTTCAAATTGTTCGTTTGTCAGTATTCAAGAAAAAAAATAGCCACACAAACGAGTATTGATGCCTACAGCTTGAAATAACTTTATGGAGGGTGAGGCAATTTTTCCCAGCATCACTCTTCATATTAATTACTTTAAAAAATGAACATTCAAAGCTATTGGGTCCAGGAACAACTTCATATTATCAGTGGCTGCAAAATCAAAAACATGCATGTTGGCACATTTGTTCAATCTGTGGTGGCAAGCAGGGACTCTGCTTCTGTTTTATGTGAATTTTAATGAAAGCAATTTATCTTGTTTCCGCCAACCCGATGCCATTATTTATGAATCAGTCATCAGATCTCCTGCATAAAGAAGAATGAGTTAGTTTGGTACTGAGAACCAATCTCTGATTTGTGGCAGGAAATCAGCAACCAGAAAACAAGCTTATTAACTACCATTAGAAATGTCATCTAGCAACTGCCACCATTGAATTCCATATTTGTTGCCCAAAATGGGCAAATCCCCAGGGTGGAAAGCCCTGGGCTTCTGCCATGTGAGCAGCTGGCACAGCTGCCTGGCTGCACCAGCCCTCGCTGGTCCCCTGAGGACATCTCCAGATCTTCAGGTCACCTGTGGCCAAAGCCAGCAATGCCTGATGACGTGCTGCTGTTTGGCCTTCAGTGAACTTGTGGGTTCTGCTTTGTTCCTTAGGTATGGGTCTCTCTCCAGCAGGAAAACAAAGCCTGTGTCTGGCACCGCTGTGGCAGACTTAGAGACAATGCATTTCTCCTCTGCCTGCCTGCCAGCCTGCAAGGAGCCTGGCAGAGCTGCCTCTGCCATCACTTGGGTCTTGGTGATGTGACTCACTCTCAGTACACACTAAGTGCTACTGGGCTGATTTCACAGCAACTGCACTGTTTCACCCAGATGGAAGATCCAGGGCAAGGGAACTACAGGTGGATGTGTGGGTCTGGCAATGCTGCTCCTTTTGTCTAGGAGTGCCGAGACTTCTGCCCTGACCTTTCTCTGTGCTGGGCATAGCAGCGGCACCATAGCATAGGGGCAGGAGAAACTTGCACTGTCAGAAGGTTTTTTATTATCCCTGTCTGCCAATCTGGCGCCTTTTAAGGACACTATTTTCTTTTCCCCCTTAAAGAAAACACCATGACTGTTTTGCAATTGGGATGGCTATTTTACCTTGGGGTGATTTATGTTCCATTCCCTTCTGGCTGCCATTGAGATTGGCCCAGTCCTATCCACTACACGTTTCTGATTTAGAGCCACCCTCACAACCCCTTGGTGCAACTTCAGTGCAAGAGACAGGATGTTATCAAAAAGCTGGAGTAATGCATAGCTGCACCTGAGCACAGCCAGGGCAAGCCACACACCGCTATTTTGAGAAGCTTTTATACCTTGTATTTTTCCTTTTCAAAAGCACTCATATTGCTGCTTAAAATACAGAATCTATTTTTAAAAGAGGCTGTTCTGTTCACCGTAGCAGCATGTAATTACAGGAGAGAGACGGCACGGGCATTAATACAGGGTGCCTTTGTGGGGGCAGGAGGCACGAGGAGTTCACTTGTGGGTGTGATGCCAGCAATCAGCTGGGAAGACAGCGGGGTGAAGGGGTCACCACCTGGGTCCCCTTGCCCTTCCCCATCTCCCATCTCCCCTTTGGCTAAGCCATTCTTACAGTTGTACTGCAAACTCAGTGACAACACGCTTGCTGTCAATAGCAAAGAGTTTGCTCCAAGTTATTGTGAGGGTGTCACTTTTCATCAAAAATTAACACCTGCCTATTAATTGCTGAGGACTAGCACTGTAATGTGCACCAGAGTGCAGCACAAAGTGTTGTTGTCAGTATCTACAGTTATTTCAGTATGTTCTTTCCATTCCTTGATTTTATACTTTCTTCAAGACTGTGTCTGTGTTTTGGGACTATTTTATAGAGTGATTTTTTGAACCAGTACAGCTGCTAAACCAACTAATTAGGGGAAAACAAGGAATAACCTCAAAACAAAGGGATAACAGGAAAATCAGGTTTCCCAAGAAGTAACTGGAAGAGAGGTAACTGTAGCAATAAATGAGACGTGTCAAGTACTGACTCCTACCATGAATGTCTCTGAGCCATAAACATGGAGCTTTCCTTCAAAACCAATGAGTGGAAGAACATGTTATCAAGGGCTGCCATTTTGAAGGGACTTTGGCCAATTCATCATCTCAGTGCTTACCTTTAAGGGCTTGTTCATTGGAATTTACAAACAGGTTTTAATAGAAATGGATCCCTTGCATCCAATTTACCTCAAATTCAAATCTGCAGCAGTGAAATTACTTGCAATTAAAGGTGTTAGTTACCTGTGACGCAGTGTTTGAGGAAACCTGTTGTAGAATGTATGTACCCTCACTGAAGAAGGATTGGGATGGAAAGTCCCAGGGCTCAACAGTTCATGACAATGGGAAAACAGCACCTAACTTAGCTTCAAGTAGAATACAAAAATCAGAACCCAAAGTAAACCATAGTCTCAGTGGTATCTAAACTTTTCTTACATGCTAGTAGATATTATAGCTGTTCTGGGAAAGAAGAGGAAGAAAATAAAACCTTAATTGAGATGGCTGTATTTCATCAAGCTAGCAAAATCCAAATGTCATTAGTCTTGTTTATTTTAAATTATGAGCAACAAAGAAGTTGCAGGAAAATTAGTATAGCAGAACTCCAATCTGTCACTATTGTCTCATTTTTAAGCGTTATGTCTGACTATTTAGTTTGATTTTTTAAACACATTTAGTATGTTTTTAAACATTCTTTTTAGTTTCCAGTAACATCCTTTCTACCTCAGCACGTATTTGTTTCTAGCGGACTCTCAGGTGGGTCTTCCTGGAGACTGAAAAATAGTCAGTAGTTGGATAGTTGGATCCAAATGTTTAAAGGTGCTACTGATTCTTGATAACTGAGCTTATGAGTGAGTTGTATCTTGATTTGAGATAGCTTAGATTTATTTTTAAAGAATTATGAACAATCACAAAACTGGACACAGTATATGTGAAAACAGCATCCTGCAATATATCAAGTTCATCACCCAGATACGGAGAAACAAAAAGACACAGCAAAACTTCATTCACAAATATTCATCCACCAGATGAGACTTTAAAGTGGTTATGTCTTTGCTCCTTCAATATGCCCCAATTTCCCACATTGTACTGATATTTACTAGGAAAGTTGGCATAGAAGCAAAAGCAAATTCTAGTTTTAGCTCACCCAGCCCAGCAATTTGTGTCTACTACTGATGGTGTTTCTGTGGCATGCACCTTCAGTACTAAAAATTGGACAAGAACTGCCATCTTGTTCTACATGGTATACCCAAGATATAATAAGGTAAAAACCTTTTGGACAGTGCCAACATAAACTGACTGGGGACAAGACATTGGAGAGATACTGGACTTGGACAACTAAACCCATGAATTGCAAGCCCTATACCTAGGCTTTTTCTTAGACTTCTTCCTGGGCTAATATACATAACAATTTTATTTATTGGAAAATTGAGGATTTTTCCAAGCATATGTTCATTTCACCTCTTATGCTGGATATATTGTGTGTTAGTTTTGAACAATTCTGAGCTCTGTGGGTCAGCCATATTCTACTTGCAGGTTACAAATCTGCATCTTGTGTTGCTTTTTGGCTCCTTGAGGACTGGAGAATAGCTTCACAGTTTAAGACTTTATGTGCATTTCTAGAAATTTAGACATATGAAACTGGCTTCTGAAAAAGCTCTAAATAATCTTTCCAGGCTACTGAGCATGTCAGTAAGCCTTCATTCTGCCAAAAAAGCTTTTTTATCCCCTGAACTCCTGTGATGCAACTACACTTAACTGTCAAGTAGCTTTCTGTTTTATGGGTTTTAGACTTAAATTACTTAACTGAAAATTACTGTAATTGAAACTCTTGCAGTTCACATGGCAAGACCCAGCATGTGCAATTATGAGTGCAGTCCACGGCCATTCTGTCAGAAACCCAAGATCAGTATACTTCTTGTCTCTCTCTTACTTAGGCTTGGGTGAGGAGGAAGGCGATTCTGCTGTAGGAGAGGCAACAGGAGATGTTCTAGGTGTAGAAGATGGGAAGTTGCTTCTGTTAATAGGGACATCTTGCTGTGCAGAGCCATCTCTTGAAGTGTTTCACATCTCTCCAGCCTTGGCTGGGCCAGCCCCCCTGGCCAGGGCTCACCAGGGCTGAGAGGTAGGTCTCCACTCTCTTCTCCTTCCTTAGGGCTCTTCCCCAGAGCTTTTCTCTTTCCTTCCATCCCCTGAGCCCCACAGTGCTCGGACATCTCCCCCTCCTCTCCTGGTCTGTGCAAGCTGGGCCAGACCTGCTGGTGCTGGAGGTTTGGGTGTGGGAAGGCTGTGGGGGCCGTGGGGAATGTGGAGGGCTGCAGAGCCCAGAGGAGGAGGAGAGGCCCTGCGTGGTACCTGACTGATGCAGGCAGAGCACCCAAACCAGCCATCAGCATTCCCACCTCTCTTCCTGCTCCACCTGGGTGAGCAGTTTTTAACCCAGTTTGTCCCTTTCTCTCCTTCTCCTCTCTTATCTCTGGCTCTGTGCTGGGTAGCCCCCTGCCCCACCTGCCTCTCCAACACCCCCTGGCAGGTTGAAAGCTGTGGGTCCCTGGGAGGAACAGGCAGGAGAGTCCAGAGGTTGGGGTTGCCAAGCCTCCTGCACAAGGCAGTGTAAATCCTCCCGTGGTCCCTGCTGGGAGTGGGCTTGCCCTGGCTGGCCCAGTCAAGAGGCTGAGGGGCACATGGAGTCAGCCTCCAAAGGCTGCATTATAAACCTCGGTGCCAAAGGATTTTATAGGGTGTTTCAGTGTGTAATTTAAAATGAGAGCAAGGGCCAGGAGCAAAGTCCTTCATTCCCCACCCCTCCTAGTTTTGAGGATGGATCTGGTTGATACTCCTGCGTCCCATGTCAGGTACCTCCCTGTGACACCCACATGGAGAGGCAGAGATACCTGGAAATGCCCAGATGGATCTGGCCATCAGGGTTTCCATCACAAAGGCTGATGAGAAGCCAAAACTTCTCAGACTACCTCCAGTTTTATTACTATTATTATTATTCACAACCTGAAAATGCATCAAATGCATCCAAACCTGTCAAGCTGAGAGTATCACGTTTGGAGCATGGAAAAAAAAGTCTCAAGTAGGAAAACAGTGGGTTGGAAAAAGGGAAGGTTGAATGAGCCCCACCTGAAATAACTCAAAAAAATCATAGTTTTGGCTTTAGCAAGTCAGCCAGAAGGATCCTATATGTTTTTGCATATAGTTCCCAGAGGACTTAGAACTGTAAGATTTGATGCTAAACCTATTTCTGTGCTGTGAAACCAAGGACAGCTGTACAAATATTTGCTGTTTTTAATTAAACCTAACATTGCTACTTCCTTCATTTAAGTTAGGTCAAAGGACTGGCAATTTTATGCTTTGATAGATGAAGAAAAACAGTTGTGGGTGTTGTGTTTTAGAAATATGTTATAAAATAAGAAGTCTGAGGGAAAAGGCCTCTGAGGCTATAATAGCTCTCCCCTTGTGCTTTCTTCTCAGAGATGTTTTTCTTGTCAAATGTTTTGCCTTATCCATATAGCAACTATTTCTGGTGTAATTCTGCTCATTATTTTTCTTTGAAAGACTTTTATTTAAACTTTCCTTACACTCCTTAGTTAAAATTTAGATAACATTCTCTCAGCATTGTGTTTTTCATAAATGTAGATAAATCTGCTTTGTTAGGGGGAAATTAGGAGAGAAGTGCCAGGTCCCAATCCCTTTAGATGGGCTCCCCCCCTCCAAACTATATTGCTTCAATCACTCAGCAGAATTTCTCACAATAATTCCCACTGGAGCAGTGCTGGTCTTTCTCCTGCGCTGTAGAGATGGGATTTATTGTCACTGTTTCTTCCAAAATCAGAGCTAGATTGTAAACTATCTGTTCAGAGACAATTTTTTGGTTTCACTGCTAAGACCAAAGAGCATTGAGCTGCAACCAACAGAGGAAAGTTCTTGTTTCAGCTCCATGGTATGTTGCTTGTCCTGGGGTGAGTCCCTCAGTCTTTCACTGTGGCAAATGAGGACAATGATGTTGACTCCCATGGTGATCTGTTTTAGGACGTGTACAGTGAAAATATCAGGTATTACAATTCAGCAGGTTTTTAGAAGAGGGTGACAATGACTTGGTATTAAGTAGTTGTCTTTTTGTCAAAAATTCTGCGTTGATAAATATGTACTGTCTGTTGGAGAACAGCCATTTTCATAATTTTTTGTTTAAAAATCAGGAAAAAAATGCTGAGAAAGTCAGAACAACACCTTTAAACACCCAAGCATATATTGTAAAGATTTTTTTTAGATTGCTTTTAAGTCAAGGTATAGACAAAAGGTACCAAGGAGGAGTAAGATAAGTGTTCTTCTTGTGTTGATCCATATTTTGTCTTTTGTATTGCTTTAGATTTTCATTTACAAAAAATTTGATATTTCAATTTTCATTCTAGTGAAAAACCTCTGATTTTTGTGGGGGGAGGAAAAAGCATAATTTCTTCCCCTCTGCTATATACAATGAAGAGAAATGAGAAATTGTCCTTTCTGCTTAGTTTTTTATTTCTGCTTTAAAATCGCATCTGATTGTGCTAAGTGAAATCAGTATTATAGGATTTAATAGTCTTCAGTATGTTTTCAGTAAACCTTGTAGTTATTATTATCAATGTTGCCATTATATTACTACTGCCAGCAGTTTTACTGTTGCTGTTGTTGTGGTGCTGAGCATTAGTGTTGATGTTAGAAGAAAACAGTTGTTTTCCTAAAGATGTAAACCTCATCTATCAGTTGATAAACATCTGTCAGCAGATGGATATCTGTTTCTTCCTCTTGAGGACTATCAGACTGGCCTGGCATGCATGCAGGACCCATGTCAGGCACTCAGCCCAAACTACAAATATACTAGATAGTGAATCACAGGTACAGGAGTAAGGAGAAAAACATGCACATTTGCAGTTTATCAGCTTGCTCTCTTCCTGAGTGCTAGAAGCATGATCTTCCTAGGTGGTCTAAAGTCTTGGGCAGGATTAACATTTTTATAATACCTTTTTTAATACAGAAACCTAAAAGTCTTCAAACCATCTAACAAACTTGTATCAGGAATTTTCGTAAGAAATACTATACAAGGCCAATTGCAAAAATGAGAGGTGAAAGTGTGTCTTTATTTCCAACATCTGCCTCCCTATCTGTTTTGTTTTTAATCTGTGTACCCTGTGGAGTCCTGCATATACTGAGCAATTGGTGAAGTAGAGAGCAAACCAAGAGGAGATATATCCTGACTTCATGATAAAGAAATCATGTGTGGTGACATCTACCTTTGTTACCACTAGCACCTCTTGCCTCACAACTAAAACTTTGGCAGAATAGGTCAGCTGACTGGCTTTAGCAGGATTCCAGTGTGTGTCCATAAGCCCAGAGGTTCTCTTCCTGGCACTGCTGCTGTCCCATCTGCATTGCTGTGCATGCATGAAGGGGCAGAAGTGGACATAGGAGCGTTTGCTCCCCACTTCAGGACATAAAGGGGACAGCCAAGTTTTTCCCCTCTGTACTTGTGCTACAACTGAAAGTATTTCTATATTCAATGAGTTTTTCTCAATGACTTAACCATCCTTTCAGAAAAATAAGATGAATAGGTGCTTACTTTAACCTGGCAGCACTTTGAGCAAATACAGCATTTTTTCTGTCTCATGTAGCTCAAGGCTGAAAACCCAAAGAGCAAGAAAACTCCTCTTCCCCCCCTGCCCTTCCAAAATGAAAGTCAAGATTTTGTGGGATTCAGCACAATCCATGGGATTTATGTTGCACCTGTTGAATTCTCATAAGAAATATCAATTAAAATACTGTGACTTTGGAAGGAACATAGGAAGTCTGTGGGGAGACTCAAACTCCGTGGCTTTCCTGCACCTGCAGCAGTGTGCCGTCCCTGTTCTGTGCCTCTTGGACAAGGAGGAGCTGCTGGGCTGGTGCCACATGCCACTCCTTTTCCATTGGCACATGGGAGGAGTCCATTTCCCCCACCTGCGCCCTGCTCACTGCTGCTTGTTTGGGTTGGCGCACACTGAAGGTCTCAGGACTCTGAGGCCTTGCAGACAGTGCTGGGGCGTTTGGTGGCATGGATTTGGGATGCGCTCCCTGCCCTTGAGTGTCTGGACTGTGAGGCAGGGAGGGGAGGCTGAGATTTTGTAGCAGTTGGCTCCAAAGCCCAGTCCAACCTGATACTAATTTTGAAAAGGCTTGAGTGGCTGTGAGTCAGTAAGCCTTTGTTCCCCAGCTAGTGATAGTAGTATTTAGCAGGGATGGTTGGGTTCTGCACCGCTGTTGGTTGTTGCTGGCTCTTTGCACATTACAGTGCTGGGGATATGGCCCAGGGGATGCAGGACCTTAGGGAGTACTTATGCTCAGGAGAGACCATGTTTCCAGGAAATGTGCTACATGTCCTCCCTGAATTCCGCAGTTCTAATTTGGACTTGATTAGATTGTCCTAATTCTTTCCCTTCCCTTCCCTTCCCTTCCCTTCCCTTCCCTTCCCTTCCCTTCCCTTCCCTTCCCCACCATCATTACACAAAGAGGGGTGGAACTGCTGCTGCCCAGCGTGGAGGTGCTGGGGATTGCCTTGCTGCTGTGCAACTGCCCTTGGGGACAAGCCTGCAGGTACTCATCCAGAGAAACACCTGCCCAGTGCATATTAACAGAGCTTAGGCATAAGCCAGGTGCTGAACAATTACAGATGCTCCAGAGAATTTCAGAGACCCAGTAAAATGCTTATGGAAAAACAAGCAGAGGCTTCCAGGAACATGGTTTTGAGCACAGACATAATTTCTGCCATCTACTTGTCCATTACTTTGGCTGGATGTTGACTTACTTGTTGTGTTACTCTGTTAGATCAGAGTAACTTGAGCCCACATTCTGACTCCCAGAGTCACAGGGAGTGTGTTTTCCCTCAGTGTTTTCCCTGGATCAGGCTCATCCCCACCATTTTGGTTGCACTCATCTTGCAGGTGTCCCCAAAACAGGCAACTCATCTCCCTGAATTGTGGCAATGGAGGACCACATTTGTGATCTGCCCGGGGAAAAAGACAAACAGTGTCCTCATTGTGATGCTTGTTGATGAATGAGAAGAGGCAAGTAAGCTATAAAGTGTTTCCACAGTCTCTGACCTTTCTCAAAGAGAGGCATTTTCTTGTGCCTGTGACAGTTTCTCCTGTTTAGTAACCCATGGTAGATCCCTTTCCAAGTGCCTGTCCCCTGTCCCTTCAAACCTGAGCAGACACAATGTCTTTTGGCAACAAAGTCATGCCCACTGGTTACTTGAGGAATCACTTTATGTTTCTTTTTAGCCTGGCTCCCTTATAGCACATCTGTCTTGTACTGAAAGGGACAAGTCAATAGTCAACTGACAGCATTTTGCAGATCTCTTTTTCCTAGTCCTCCTTTCCAGCTTCTTCCCATTCTGCTGCTACAGGTTAGTGTCCCCACAGAAGGCCAGCTGGGATTGTCCCTTCTCCTGAAAGCATGGAGTCAGCCCAGTTCACCCACAAATCCATGAACAGCTGAAAGAGCCTGGGTGGCTGAGCACTGGTGTGCTGCACACAGCCCACGTGGCCGGCTCTGCTGCTCAGCCCTGGGGTCTGACTCTGCAGCCAAGGCCAGGCACAGCAGCTGGGTGCTGCAGCCTCTTCCACCCCTGTGGCTCTTCCTGTGGGGAGCACTTGACCAGACTTAGGTGTGTGTTTCTAGGATACAAACACAAAAATATTTTCAGTCTCATATGTGTCATTCTGGGGAGACATTTTGCCCTCAGAACCGGCCTTTTTATATAACACCAACTAAATACACATTGCACCTAAGTGGAGATACTCTGTTAGAAATAAATGTGCTTATAAGCGTTTGGAAGTGTAAAGGTGATATTTATAAAGTGACCAGAACACCCACTATGTGCTGCATGAGCCAGTGAAAATAACAGCTGCTGAGTTTTATCAGCTTTAGAGCACCACAGGAGCAGCACACAGAGTGGTTCATCTGTGATGTGTCAGTGCTGAGCACAGCTGACTAATGCACTGCTGTAGCTAAATACAGTGTAATCATATAGAAACTATAAGTAAATGATAAAATGGGTAGCAGTTTTATGGCTTTTCAGATGCTTTCTCCTAATATCCACATCTGTACTGTATTTGTGAGTGTAAAAGTAATGAAAATTCCTGCAAGTGAAAATAACTTTATTCTTAAGAGTATATCCAGGGGTGTTGTCTTCCCTCCAGCCCAGTGGTAAACATGTTGATGTTGGAGTAAAGAAAAGGTTCTTATTTGTCCTGGATGAGTGAAGTACAGCTTCATCATTCTGCATTAACTGTTTCATATGCTGTATAAACTTTTTTTTGATGACTAACTGATGGTTCATAAGTCACAGAAACTTTTTCTTTTTTTTTAATTCTGAAACCATTAAGAGCTCCACATAAAATCTAGGGTGTAAAGTCTGACAGGAATTGAAGAAAATGCAATTACCGGAAGTTACTGTTTCGTTCTCAGAACAGTTTCCACCATAGAAGGTTATGATTTTTTAAAATTTTCTGTGTGTCTGAAAGAGATGTAATTTTCCTTAGGTGCAACATCAGGTAAACTAATGGAAGCTGCAATTCAATGGACACTGAAAGTCAGTATAGAGGGGCATTGATGCAGAAAGACACAGCCCTACCTTCTCCACATCTGGCCTCACATTCCTGATTGTGACTA
>NW_005054322.1:5251627-5252029 GCF_000277835.1 Geospiza fortis
AGTTGTGCAGAGAACTGGAGTGCGAAGCTGATCTAGATTTAAACCTACCCAGCAAAAACACTTCAGATGGATTCCCTCCCCAGAAAAGCTAATTTTGCAGACATGGAGGCTGCTGTGCCAGCATAGGGAGGAATGCTGTGAGGCAAGAACCAGTGATGGAATATCAGAGATTTCTTTCCTTAGCAATACTTTTGCCAATTTACAGTGTTCATCAGGCTGTCACCACACTAATCTAAGAGTAGAAATATTAATATTAGCCAGTAGTAAGTGGGACTAGGTATTTATTTATTAAAAACCACAAATAAATATAGTTCTGTGTCTTTAGAAGACGGGCCATGAGAATGGTTTGCATTTTTCTGGAAGTCTAAATGCATGTTATTTGGCATGGAAGGGAGCTGCTAG